>NC_056746.1:1198122208-1198222208 GCF_019279795.1 Protopterus annectens | reverse complement strand
TCAGATAAGTCATTTTGCAGGACTTCTGTCATGTCCCATTCATGATCTAGCAAAGACTCAGAAAGACTTTCAGGATTTTTGATTCCTTGTCTAGATTTGCATGGGATGGCAAGGAGTAGAAACTCACAAACTTTGAACAGTAGAATGGATATGATGGTCATACTGGGGGCAGTGGGAGTCTTTGGCTAGTGGCAGCAACAAAAAAAAAACTCTGTAAAAGAAATGATGTGGTCATGGTTCAGAACACTCCAGATGGTATGAATTGTACCAGATATTTTTTAATCTTGACAGGCAGCATGATATGGGCAATGGGAGGCTCAGCATGACTAATGTGCATTTATATGAAACAAGATGGGATAGAGTATTGTGTGTGGCAACTGTATGTATGAAACAAGAGTCAAAATAAATTACTGTGGCCATTGTGTTAGTTTTATTTCAATCAGATATATGAGGGGTACACAGTTTCAAAGTGGCTATAATTGCTGAATATGAGGGTTATATGTGGATGAAAATGACTCAACCCAGTGTTGCCTTCTCAACATAAACAATATGTATTCTGACTTTTCAGGACTAATGTATATCTTTGTGACACAAGTTGGAACACTTTACTAAAGTTATTGTTAACTAGCTCTAATGTAATATAGAGATAAAGCCCTGGCTACTACCCTGGAAACCTGGGTTTAAATATCATTGTATACATATTTTGAAGCTGACATGGGGTAGGGAGGAGCAATGTGGCTTTTCCAGCTCACATCTCATCAGGTGTGGGGTGTGCATGCACAGGCACTCTTTTCCATGGTAAAATTCCTGATATAGTTCAGGAGATCATGTAGTGCTATCTCTGAGGGAAATAAGACAGGCTTTAGTTTTTTTATCACCTGTGGAAGTGAGTGACACACTGCTACGCTCTTACGGGCATATCATTGCATTTTGAACTCTAAGGAAACACAGAACATGTTAAGAGGTGTTAGTGAATCTAAGTACAAAAATTAAACATCTCTTAATGACCACCTTACTGAGGTGCCTTTCAGGATGATGCTTCCCCCTCCAGTAATGGAAAAATGAATGAATGAACAGATTTGTTCAGAGAGAGAGAGAGTGGTGATCAGCAGCCAGAGGGAGCAAAACACTGAAAACATATACTGTTCCATGGCTACTGTTTGTGAAAAACAAAGTTATCATAGCCAGCATTTTTATCACAATTGGACATCTGCAAAAAACACACTCAATGAAAGCTGACATAACTGTTGAGCATTGGTGCAGTCTATGGATAAAAGTGACTGACACAGCTGTCACTTACCCTGATTAAGTGGTCTTTAATCTAGCTTTCATCAACTACTGAGGATTTTTTATGAAGTAAGTTGGGATACTTTATTGTAGCTACTGTATTTTTGAAGCAAATTGCAAATACTTTTGTCATTATTTTTAGCACAATCAAACATCTGGGGAATACATAATCAAAAACAAAAAGAGAGGTTATACTTGCTGAGAATTTAATCTCTGAATGAAAATTGTTTACCCTGCAGTTATGTTAAAGTTAAATCATCATTAATATGGCTTTGCAGGTCTAGCATGCATTCATGCGAAGCAAGCTGGAATACTTTACTAAGGCCATTTTTAATCATATTCAGACATCTCAGCTGTAAACTGTTAATGAAGTGGTTGCAACTGATACGTACAAATGGCATCATGGATAAAAATAACTTACCTGTTATGTTATTTGATTGCATTTAAACAGTCACCTATCTGGCTTGGTAGAAAGAGTGTCACACAATGTATTGCATTTGAATAAATAAGTAAAAATGGACATTTATATATATATATATATATATATATATATATATATATATATATATATATATATATATATAGTGTGTGTGTGTGTGTGTGTGTGTGTGTGTGTGTGTATTGGGGTGCTGCCATTTATCTAACAGTAACAAGTTGGCCAGAATTTCTTTTACTTTACGTCACAGTCAAACATCAGCATTATATATAATAAGTGTTTATCTTTGACTGTCTGGGCAAGATGCTTGTGAAAGCAGCTGACCAACAGCACACTGGTGCAGCAAATGACATTGCCATCTCATAGCACGTGACAGCACTTGATTCCCTGGTTGAGATCTTGGTTGCAGTTTATTGTGTGGAGTTTGTATGTCTTCCCTATTTCTGTGTGAGTTTATTAGGTACTGTTATTGCCATTGCTGAATTTTCACTCCTCCTTTTTGACTGCATAGAAGCATGAGGTATGAGAACAGCAACAAGTTGAAATATATTTCTGTAGCTTTTTTTAATAGAAGGTATATTTGCTTTGGCGTAGGAGGGAGGAGGAATGCTAAGTTTATGTAAGCAGTATTTTTAACAAGAACAAGGAAAAATACAGAAAACCCTGAAAAATACATATTACAACTGCAGTCCAAATTAACTGTGTCGGCACGGAATTTGACATGGATATGGTCAACATTAAAGATAAATTAAAACTAAACAGTTCAAATATAGCATTCATTATTTTGCTTGTTCATAAAAGTACTGTCTTATATCTCCCTGAGAATAATATAATAAGGAAAACCTCAAAGGGATAGCAATTTGAAGTGGAGATTACTTGCAAAAAGAAGTATTTGCTCTGCAAAAAGCAGTGATGTATGCAATCACTGGCTCTTAATATTCTCATACCAGGAAATCCAGCCATCACTTATGACAATATGAACTCCACTAACCTCTATAGACAGATCAATAATGAGAAAAAATTTACTGGGATAAAATGCATGACAAAATACAAATGTATAATACTTGAATAAATGATAAAAAGTGCAGACAAAATGGTTCTGGGTAAAGGCAGCAGTACAGGGACAGTGGTCTTCTATAGTACTCCTGGTTATACAATAAAAGAAGACGGGTGACAACAGAATGGACACAGCCCATCTACAGTGCAGCTTTTCTGTGTAAGTAAAAGAGAAAATACAGGAACATTTGAGCAGAAAAGCACGTTCAGATAAAAAAAATTACATATGAACAAAAAATCTTTTAGTTGATGTGAAATAGAGTTGATTATAACGCACATAAAGTACACAATAATTCAGTATTTCACTTTTTATTATTTGAGATGCACATCAAAATGTCAGTTCTGTATCATGAGGAATGAAATTACCTGAAGAGAATGGAGAGAAGGAAGTGGTCATTCATAAGTTATGAAGGAGGCACTCCATTATATTCCTTCATGTGCAGTTGTTGGTTAAGGTGCTTTGTAGGTGGACATCCTAAACATATCCTCATACTAATTTATAACAAAATATATGTGATTTCTGGGTAAACTGGTTTTCTTTGTAAACAGTTGTTATCTGTTGCAAAACAATAGAGGTTCAAAATAAGACAAATTAAAAATTAAGGATATCTCCATTTCATTCCTTTCACCATTCAACTTAAGCAATATCCACAATGTATCTACAGCTTACTCAGCACATATGCACAGTTTTCATTCCACCATTAGGGTGCATTGATTAATACATGGCACAATATCTCTGCAGGTACACCTGATTCACAAAGTGGTTTCCCACTATGTTATTCATAGACTTTGCCAGGTGTTAAGGTGTACACTACCTCTGTTTTTGTGGTGAAGCCAAGTTTTGTTGGAGGATGGAGGCAGGTTTATTGAATGTTAAATGTTACTGCTTTATTAATTGTAATACTGCCATGTTTTCCACAGTGAGAAACTCAGATTGCATAGGGAGATGGGCAGTGTTAACTGCAAGAAAGTGAATAAATGTTAGCAAATTAAGGGGTTAATAATAGACAATTTTGTGAATGTTTAATACTGTCACAACAGAAAAAAAAAAACAAAAGAAACATAAACTTCCTTGAAACAATGGGGAGAATTTAATAAAGCCTACACAGTATTTTTTACTATGTAGACATTGCACTGCTCTGCTTACATGAAGGTAAGCAGGTTTTAAATTCAGTAAACACTGCTGAGTGGTGCACATGCACACACCGAGGGTCTATATTAAAAGAACTTGTTTGTGTCTTTCGGCTTTTCCAGGTTAGGGGTCGCCACAGCGGAACTCTGGTCCGCTAATGATTGGTAGTGTATTTTTACGTACCGGGTTACCAGCCCTGATGCACAACCTCCAACAAAGGCACGCCCCATTCACGTATGCCTCCACACAGAAGACACTCTAGCTGAGAATTGAACGGGACAACGTCTTGCTATGAGGCTACAACGCTGCCGCAGCAGAGCGTTTGAAATGTTGATTATTCGTTCTTTTAATATAGTCCCCCACACCAACACTGGAAGTTCTGTGACATGCAAATCAGCTCATAAGCAAGTGAATCTCATACAAAAATGAATCAGGTAGAGTAATCCAGCAAACAGTCATCTCTTCAGACTCTGTGTCAGTGAACGTAGTGTGCATGGAAAAATTCCATGTACAGTAGTGTTGACAGACAAAAGTGGCTGTAAAAATGTAGATATATAGAGATATATGGAGAGAAATGCCATAGCACATACAGATATGAGTGAAACTATCCTCCTGTGTGTCTGAAAAATTAAAAGAAATTAGTTAAATTAATTTTATTTTTTAATAATTTGGGCATGTTTGTGCAAAGTACTGCAGTGTGCAAGCATGCTTTATAAAAAAAAAATGGAAAACATGAAATTGATATTATGTGACAGAAATGTATGACAGGACCTTGTGTGTAGTATCTGCAATGGTGCATTGGTGCTGTTGCTAATGTGGTAGGGTTAGGAAGCATGTAGTTCCCAGGCTGTGGGTATGGATCCCCTATGCAAATGAGGTGAAGTTACTGAGTAGCATAAAAGGGTAATTGTGTCCGCATATCCCCTTTGTGTAGGCAGAGAACCATGTAGGTGTTTACAGATGAGGAAGCTAAAATCAGGGAAGGGTGTGTCTAATGACTTCTATGCTTAATTCAGCTTATCTGCGCCTGTTTATGTGGAATGCCACACCGCTAACTGTGTACTTTCAGGGGGGGGTTGTGCACTAACTTCTAAGCTTTGTTTAGCTAAGGGGTGCATGTTTCCATGTGTTTACATGGTGCACTGCTATGCTGAGCATGGAAGTCTGGGGGGGTGCACATTAGTGCTAAGCTTTGTTTACCTATGGGGCGCGCATTTGCATGACACACCCCGGTGCTGAGTGTATCTAAAAAACAATGATATATTAATTAGTTTTGATCCCTGTTTAACTTAAACTAGGGCCATTAAATTATGTTAATGATATACTAGGCAGGTGAAATGCATCCTAGGTAGCCAACCACACAGTCAGCACCTACAGCAGAGCACTATATGTATGCATACACCGTACAGTCTGATTCCCCCCCCCCCCCATACTCTGCACCACTGGAGTACAGACTTGGGAATTTTAACTGAGAGAATGCTAGGAGCTGCTGAAGGTCTGTTACATCTGTGTATGCTAGATGCTGAAGTCAATGCTGTTGCTGCTGACAATAGGCCTAGATAGAGAAGTAGAAGAGTATTCAGGCCTAGGGTAACCTTCCAGGAGCTACATGAGCTGGAGATTGTAGAGCACTACAGGGTGGACAGGGACATACTACAGGAACTCACTGAGCTCTGCCACCCTCAACTCAGACCCAGAGCCAACAGAGAGGAATGCATCCCAGTGGAAACAGAAGTATATATAGCCCTTAGGATACTAGCTGCTTCCAGGGTACTCCACCAGTTCCAGAATGCCATGCTACTACATGCCAGTGAGCTCATTTCTTTTCCCCTCAGTCTAGAGGTGAGGGCCACCAATATGCAACATTTCTATCATGTAGCACACTACCCTGAGGTACTGGGTGCCATAGATTGCAATCATGTACACATCAAGTCACCACCCAGTCAGTAGACTAGAATCTATGTCAACCACAAGGGGTACCACTCTATCAACTGCCAGGTCATGTGCAATGCCCAGGAGATTATCTTGAATGTGTGTGCTGGCAGCCCTAGCAGTTATCACAGCTCCCATGTCTGACATGGATCACAGCTATACTAGATGTTTGCTATGGGGGACATCCCACATGGCCATTTACTGGGGGATGCTGGCTATGTACTGGAACTGTTGATGATGACACCCATCAGAAATGCACACACACACCACTGAGGAACTCCATAATGAGGCACATGGATAAACTAGGAATATCACAGAGCATGTGTTTGGGCTTCTGAAATCATGGTTTTGGTGCCTCGATTTATCTGATGGAGCTCTGCAGTACTCTCCAACCACATGTGCACATATGTTCACAGTATGTGCCATGCTACACAATATGATCTTGAGGAAACATCTGCAGCAGGATCAGCAAAAGGAAGGGATACACAGTCTCCCACCACTGCCTAGGTCACCACAGCCACAGTCACAGGAGCACTTGGAGGATGAACCCCCTGGTGATGTCCCTGTAGGCAGACATAGGTGTGCCCAGTACACCCTGTCTTTGGCTAAGAGACAGTGCATAGCATATTCACTGACAACCTAGGGCCCTAAGGACTGACACCTTACTCCTACTCACATACATATAGTAAAATTGCTGATGCCAGTCAACCCACACAACTTGTACCTATCCATGTGTTGGCTGTGTTCTGCTTGCATTACACGGAGTCAGTACTGAACTACAGTGCTGTCAAGTGCTGCATTTTCAAGGTAAGTCTCTAACCTACACACAACTTGTAAGAATTACTATAATATAGTATTGTATGTATGGATCTGCTGCATTTATGCAAAGAAATATATTTGCTATGTGGACAGAAGTAGCATCCACATGGGACTACAGATAGCCAGTCCACTAGTATGTGTTCTGTATTATTCATTGGGCCTCATGGTTGGAATATTCACTACATCAGTCAAGCGAGATGTTAAACAGTGGGGTTACATGATATTTGGACTACTGTCTATCCCAGCAGATCATGTGCTGTTGCTCCCCCACCTCCAACACAGCAGTGTTCCCATATAACAGCTTTAACTGTAAGTCAGCAATGGTATATTAGCAGAACAGGCAATCTCAGGGCTGTAACATAAAACTCAATCACACATTGTATGTCTCACGTAATGCAGGATTAACAACATACATATTTGTGCTGTTGATTGTCTGATGAATGACCCCTCTCTGTCTGGCAGCCTGTGTGGCTCAGTGAACTAGGGACATTAGTATGGATGATGGTGTTGATGGTTCTAGTCTGGAAATAGTCACATCTTTTGCATGTGAGGTATTATTATGTTGATGTTTTCATTGACTGTAAGTCTGTGTGTGGTGTAACCTTATGAACATCAGTCACATATTAAGTACAGCAGACAGCTGGGGAATGCCATAGACATTTTGAGCAAAGTGCAGCACTACAGAAACAGGGACAGATGTCATTGTCTGTGACACACAAACTCCTGGACTGGAGTATGGGTAGGTGTGGCATGGAGTCACTTTATAAGTACTGACAGTCCCACTGGGCATGCCCATACACTTAGTTAAAATGAGTGCAATTCTGTTGCCCCTTCATCATGTATACATATGTCTATACATACAGACATATATGTATATATATCCGTCTATCACTATCTCTCTCTCTCACATATATATATATATCTCTATGCAGTGTCAAATAGATATATACCGATATATATATATATATATATATATATATATATATATATATATATATATAAATGATGCATAGACTCTCCTTATTATCTGCATAGCACATATACATATCACACATATCACACACACACACACACACACACACACACACACACACACACACACACACACACACACACACAGCTACATTTAAATATACATCCCTGTTATATACATAAATATGTGTGTGGAGATCTGTATTGTCCTATGTACCCTAATAATGGTGAGCAAATCTGCACTATCAAACATCCATGCTGTTGCTCAAAGGAACCAAATTAAGGGTGCAACAATACATAATCCACTTATCTACAGACACCTGTGCCTGCTGGATGTCACCACATAGACAAACACAGGTGAGCAGGTAGTGTAATGCCACAATGCATGCATGGATAGGGCACATTGCTCCTGCCCACAGGTTTGCCTATCTAGGTGCAAACAGCCACATGTGGCTATATTGGTAACTGTAGACACATAGCTAGAATAATAACAGTTATCTCACTTCTAGGATACTAGATGCAAACAACAGTACAAAGCAATATCACTCTGCAGGCCACAGATGCTGTGCAACACAAGCCTAGTTTGTGTAATGCTCAAGTACTGTGCCTGCAATTGTATACATAACGGACTTAACCTGTGGTGCATTTGATAAGTACTGTGATCTAAAGTGTGGAAGACTAGATAGGTAGGGGTTCTAATATCACTCCAGGCAACTGTGTGCATGTGTGTGCATACCCCTGCCAAACAACTGTCATGACCTCATAAGTAGTAACTTGCTGCTGGCTTCCAAACTGCTCTCTTTTACAAGGCCTGATGATGTCATCTAACTTAAGACTACCAGCTAACAGTACAGCATCAGACATAAGCTGTGGCATGTGTGGTAAGTACTGTGAGCTACAGTGTCTAAGAGTAGATAGGTGGAGGTTCTAATCTCACTTCAGGCTACTTGGTAGGCATGTGTGTATTCACCACTGCAAAACAGCTACCATGCCCTCATGGGCTATTCACCTGCAATTCTTATGCATTTTTTGGCCATGTAACTTGCTGCTGGCTTCCAAACTAACCTCTTCTGCAAGGCTTAATGATGTCATCCACCTTAAGACTACCAGCTGACAATGTAGTATCAGATTTAAGCCAGGCCGTGTAACTTGCTGCTGGCTTCCAAACTGCCCACGTCAACTATTGACAGACTACCAGCTGACAATATAGTAATAGATTTAAGCTGTGGCACATGTGATAAGTACTGTGAACTATAGTGTGTAAGACTAGATAGGTAGGGCTTCTAATCTCACTCCAGCTTACTTTGTGTGTGTATGTCCATATGGCATAAATCCAATCACCTTGATAAGTAGCGTTTTGCAGTATTTTATATGTAGTGTGTGATGTGGACCCAAAGGACTGACCACAACAAGGCCTGCCTGATGTCATCAAACATAATATGTCCTAAACTGATAGAACTAGCCAACATGAGGTGTGTTGAATGCATCACATACTGTGATGTGTAGTGTATACCATCACATCGGTAAGTGTTCTCATCTACATGCAGCCAACTTGCACTACTTGTGTGCTTTGGCATGTCCTATATGCAGTGATTGGAAGTGGTGCTAGCCTCAGTATAGCCATGTATGTGTGTGGCTGCTAGAGCAGGGGTGTCCAACCTTTTCAGCTGCAAGGGCCGCATTGAGTCAACAGAAATGGTCTGGGGGCAAACGGCAAGTGAGGACCAAAAAAAAAAAAAAAAATCAAGTCTCTCACAAACTGAAGAGCAAAAAAAAAAATAAATAACACCCACTATAACGTATCCTTAACCCCATTAAAAAGTTATCATACACAGCGGCATTTGATATTCCTTCCATTTAGCTATATTTAACAGCCAAAAAGATATTCAACCACATGTGCACAGCAGTAGACAGCCATCATACTAAGGGACATTTCTGTTACAACATCATCACGTTAACTTATTCACTGATCATACACATGATGCACCAGTATAAAGCATTCATCTGGCAACATTTTTCTCTTACAACCACTTAACTGAAGTAAACTTCTCCACAGTGTGTATTATTTTCTGACAAACATCTGTATAATGCATCTATTAAAATACATTCTCTTGACTTTGACTAAAACTTGTTCAGTGCATGCCTTGCTGTGGTCACCCTCTCCACATTCCTATTACAGTCACTTGCCTGTCTAACTACTGGAGGCTCTGTGCTATGTACTGTACCATGACATATTGCTTCAGAATACTCACTGATGAGAGATCAACACACCTCCCTTCAGATGTTTCACTGTAACTCACACTTCAGCTCTCTTCTAGATTAAAGCTATTCTCACATCACGCAGTTTAACAGCAAAACAAAATGTATACATTATGCTAGCTTGACACAGTAACGTGTAATTCAAGGATTCTTAAACAGATGGTTTCAAGAAGTACAGAACACAACTCAACATGCATTGTTTACTTCTGCATCAAATATACTACAATTCAGAACTGCTACATATTTCAATTGGATGTCCCTATGCTGCGTATATGTGCCAGCAACGGGCCACTTAGTGACCCCTACAATGACAGTATCGTGAATGCCTAAGTGGGTGCTTTGTAAATGTTGCCTGCGCAGAGGATATAATCAAGATGGCTTGGTTCAGCCTAGAGGGTTGTACGCCCTGATGTATCCTCACCCAGGTCCTTGTTGACTGCCTCGGAAATGTCCACCACATGTAACTGTCATAGTCCCCTGTCACACATCCAAACTGTGTAGAGTCAATTGTGTGTAGAACACATATATGTGTGCTGATCAGCCCCATGATGATTGCCCCTATGGGCATACAGATATGGATACTTAGACAAAGAGGTGTATAGTTATGTTGGTCAGTGGATGCACCACCTCTCTGCAAGGGTATAACAGTTGCCATTGTCCACTCAGCTGGTATGAAGCCAGTAGTGTCAGTATGATTGCAAGGGTTTCCCAATTATGGTAGTAATCCTTGTCAGATCACATGCGGGATGCAGCCTGGAATGTTAGCATGTGCAATAGATGCTGTGTATTTCCCAGTGAGGGCCCAGTTATGAACTCCTCTGTAAATATGGAAGTTGTGGGACAGGTTGTAGGAATGTCATGTGTCACGTGGTGGGAACAAGGGAGGGTAGTTGATGCAGACAGTGTGGGAGTACAGGTTAGGTATGAGTATAGACCCATCATATGTGACATCATGACATATGAGGTCACCGACAGTCTAGGCCTGTCCTTTGAGGTCACACATGTAACTACACTGTGTGTTGTGTTTCTTTGTGTAGGTGGCTACTTTTGTCACTTACCATATCTACTCAACATCACAGCAACATTATATACTTCTTTTAGCTGAGGACGTAGTGCCTCTATGTTAGGGGGGCACCCATGGCCCAACTGTCACACAGCACTGTCCACCTATTATTGTACAGCCTGCTAATTGCAGTTGTCCACCCATCAGGTTTGCTGAGCCATGATGAGCCTGTGTCCCTCCTATCACATACAGCCGAGTTTATGCAGTTGTACTGCTGCTGGCATAATGTCTTGGTGTAAAGCTCTGTATACTTGCTTGTCCCATCTGAAGGGGGAGGTGCAGTCACAGTATGTCAACTATCCCACAGAAGTTAATAAATGTTTTTCTAAACATATATGTCTAGATTGTCTGCAAGGGGGGGGGGGTATGTGCTGGTAGTTCTAAGGAGCCTGATCTTTAGCCAGATCCCACCAGGGAGGACCTCACATGGGGGGGGGGGGCTGTACTGGTCAGCCATATTGGCAAACACATGCTGCAGTCTGTTGGTTCCCCATGTGGAGATGTCACAGCACTGCTGCAGAGCATTGTAGGTAAGGATCTGGACCATCCTTTGGGCAAGTGAGCCGCAGCATGACTAAGCAACACAGTGTGTACATATTATACTTCCCTAATATGTATGTCTGTGCTCTGTACAGATACCTTGCATGACTCTCTTCTTGCAATGTGCTGAATGTAACTGCAATACTTTCTTGCACAAAGGACAACTAGCATGTAGTTCCAAGCAGTGTCCCCAGATCTCTGAGTCATGTCACCTGAAATGCCATGATAGGAGTTAGCATGGATACGAGCACTAACACTGTTGTACACCTACTGACACTGGACCAAACACTGTTACTTTTGTTTAAGGCCAGATCATGCCTACCAACTGTAACCAGTGGAGCAAATTGACTGTTATGCTATACAATAGATGTCAGATATATGTCTCACTCTACCAACCATGGCCTGACAAGGTGTATGACAGTATTAGGCCAGCAGGCCTTGCTCGAAACTGTGTACATCATGTGCAGAGTGTTATGTCAACTGGTGGATAGGTAAGTGTCTGAAAGTCATACTCTGGGAAGATAGCAATGGGAGACCTACACTGCAATGACGCCAGTCACCAATGGAGTTCACCATCCTCCATTATTGCCATAACCCATCTACCTATTCCCTCTCTGCTTTTACAGCCACTGTCATTGACCTCTTACTGAGTACATTAGGAGGTGGTTGCATATTTGGAGCTGTCACAAAATCCCACACAGAACCAACAGTTATCCAGGATGGTCTAGGACACAAAAAGGTAAACACCTAAAAGAATTTTTCCACAATAGACACAATTCTACCCCACAATAGGAAACACACCAGGATGAAATAAATCACATTTATTTCTCCTTTTTCTGGTACCTCGGCCTTTCACCTTCATAGAATAATACAGCAATGAAAATCACATCCTTATATAATCCAGATACAAAGCAATGATCCAATAATTAAATAATTAGATACTTGATTAAATAATTTAAACAGATGTAATTGTTACAAAAATGGACACTCACAGTGAAAATATCTTAAAGAGAGACTAATAAATATTAATAAATACCCTATCAAATACACTCTGACACAGCAGTACATTTAAAAAGTAATGTTGCTATCCATATTCACACCATTAGGCAATAACATATGAAAATTAATAGTCATCCTACATTCAAGTCTGTTGATTTCCCTTTTAAAATTACCTATGTTGGCTAAAGGTCATGCCAGAATGCTGAAAAACAAGCTACTAGATGATCCTTCATATTTAGACAAAAAGTGGGCAGCTACTGGGCTCTCTGATTTATGCCTTCTGATATTACCTATGTGCTCCAAAATTCGTACCTTTGCCCTTCTGGTAGTTTGGCTTATGCACCAGCAGGTACAACTACAGTCACAACCAATGATATAAATTACACCACAAGAGTTACAATTATAAGATTCCCTTGCTGAATACAATTTCCCATTAATTTTGCATCCATTCAAATTCCTAACACGATTACACACTGAACAATTCCCACGTTGATAAGTACCCACTTTACTACTCATTATGGCCTTAGGAATTTCCCTATTAAGTAATTCCTTAAAATAACTATATCTGCCGTAAGAAAACATTATGTGCTTAGGAAAAAGAAAACCAACAGAAACATCTTCACAAACAACATCCCAAACCGATTTAACAATCTTCTCCAAAACAGGAGAAAATTTAGAATATTGTGTGCCAAAAAAAAGCCTCTCTGAATGTTCATTCACCTCCAGATGATTCAAAACATCCTTAGTCTTACTCCTGCCCCCTCCCTGCACCCTATATCTGGCCCTGTATAAAGTACTATCCATGTATCCTCGAACACGCAGTTGTTCATGCACCTCATCCAAATATTTATCTTTAAGTTCTACTTCAGAAGTGTTGTTCAAGATCCTTCTAAATTCCCCATAAGGCAAGGATTCTATTAAGTGGGGAGGGTGCATGCTATCCGCATGCAAAAAACTGTTGACAGCGGTTGGCTTTCTGAATGGTTTATATTGAACCTTTTGTCCACAATTAACATAAAATTCAACATCTAGAAATTAAATGTTGTCTGCCTGTCTGTCTGATGTTCCAAGTGAACTTTAAACTAAGAGGGTTAGCATTAAGTGAATGCGTGTATCCCAAAATCTCCTTCTCTTCACCCTTGCAAATGAAAATCAAAGCATCTATATATCTTTTATAGCATACAACATTGTTCACAAAATACTCATTCAATATCATGTACTGTCTTTCAAAATCCCCCATGTGTATTATAGCATATGAGGGAGCAAAGGCTGCCCCCATGGCAGTACCCTTCCTTTGCAAATAAAAATCATCCTTCCATCTGAAATAATTATGAGTTAAGCAAAATTCTAAAAGAGCTAACAACAAAGATGACTGAGGTCCCTCTCCCAGGGCTCTGGCCACAGCTTCCATACCCCACCTTTTTTTCAGTGTTGGTATACAGAGCACTCACATCCACTGTTGCCTAAAATAATCCTGTTTCCAATCTAAATATATATAGATCCATACAGACCTCATTAGTATGTTTAACATGGGAGGGGAATCATGATCAAATATTTCTTAAGATGCAAATCCAAAAAGAGGTTAACATGTTCCAAAAAGGAGCCTGTCCCAGAAATAATAAGTCTTCCCAGGAGGTCTGTTAGGCTTTTATGAACTTTGGGGATGGCATATAAAAAAGGATCTCTAGGCTCTTTAATTTTCTAACATCCTTTGATTTAAAAAAACTCAGCCTCTTCCCACATTCCAAAATCTCACATAATTCTTGAATAAAAGCCTTAACAGGATTATTGGGTAGTTTACTATAATAAGTTTCTTCAAACAAAATCTTATGGACCATTTCATCATATTGTGTCTTGTCCATCACCACCCAATTGCCCCCCCCCTTGTCAGTGGGTTTAAAAACCACCTTATCCAAGTTAGAACATAACTCCTGTAATGCCAACCACTCATCTTTGCTAAGATTATAACAGTCAAACTTTCTTAAGAAAACTCCAACATTTCACTCAACTTTCTTACACTCTGTATTCTCAAAAACATTAATAGCATTGGTATGCTTAGGATGCATGAACATGTTGTCAGAAGGTAAATTAGGTAAAGCAAAGGGTCCATAACCCCTAACAACCCCCCATGGTATCATTAAGTTCTACAGAAACATTGTTGCATTCTTCGTCATGTAAGAAAACATCATGCTCAATACACTGAAAAAAATGTTTCTGTTTCAGAAATACTTAAATTCAACAAATCATCATCTTCATCATCAGACATTACTACATTGCATATGTCATTAACTTTAGAACAATGTCTTTCATGAAAAAACACCTTTAAATTTAATTTACGGCAGAATCTCTTAATGTCCAAAATGATGTCAGCCAAAGATGGGATTCTTGTGGGAATAAACTTAGCCCCTCGCAAAAGCACGTTCTCAGCATGTACAGAAATGTTCAACCCTGATAAATTGATAATTTTTAACTCCTGATTTAAGCCATCATGATAAACAGGATTAAAAAATTAACAGGATATAAACCTTTCTGTGAATTAGTTATTAAACAATCAGTTTGTGTTAAAAGTCTTACTTCTGTTTGTTGTTGGAATTTTACTTTCCCCGCCTTCTCTTGGGCCATACTTGCCCCTGCTGGAAAGATTGCTGACTCCTCGGTGCATTTTTTGGATGTTCAGATAAATCTTCTGAACTTAGCTCCTCAAAGGAGACACTTTTACTGCTGTTACTGGCTTCCCCAGATGAAATAGATGAATCACGAGCACCCTTCCCTACGCATCTGCCAAATTTCGACTTAAACGGATGTCCTGTACGTTGCCAGGAGTGAACCATGTTATTTTCAAAATCCCTGATGTCTCTAAGTAATTTTTTTTCTTTTCTGCTCCAACTCACTTAATTCAACTTTATGCACATTGACACTGGCTTCATCAAATAGCTTCTGTTACTTTTGTGGGGACACCTCTGAGATCAATTTATTTTGCAGTTCAGTGATGTCCCCCTGCAATTTATCAAGGCTTCTAGTATTCCTCTTAATGAGGATTCGCAGCCAAGTTAGTGTGCACTCAAGTGAAGCTTGCCTCCAGTCAGCAAGCAAGTCTCACTCCTCCTCCTCCGTGAAATCCCCAGCTGGCAAATGATCAATTTGGAGGCCCCTAGGGGTAATATTGAGGGAGATATATTTTCCTAGGAGCTTTAAATCATAAAATACAGTTACCTCTTTTGACATCAGTCATTTAAGCAAGTGAAGACTCTCCACATCTCCATTTTCAGTGGTGGACAACCAAGGATCCACAGTAGCTACTCTATGTTCATGTTCACTAACCAAATCAGCAAACAAGGTCCCAGAAAGAGTACCTGGAAGTTCATTGGTTCCCATATTCATAATAGGCAAAGCATCCAAAAACATAAACACCAAAAAGAATTTTTCCACAAGAAACACAATACTGCCCCATGATAGGAAACACACCAGGATGAAATAAATCATATATTTATTTCTTCTTCTTCTGGTACCTTGGCCTTTCTCTTTTATGGAATAATACAGCAATAAAAATCACATCCTTAGATAATCCAGATACAAAGCAATGATTCAATAATTAAATAATTAGATACTTGATTAAATAATTTAAACAAATGTAATTGTTACAAAAATGGAAACCCACAGTGAAAGAGAGACTAATAAATATTAATACATACCCTATCAAATACATCACATTTAAAAAGTAATGTTGCTATCCATATTCATACCATTAGGGAATAACATATGAAAAACAAGCTACTAGATGATCCTTCATGTTTAGACATAAAGTGGGCAACTACTGGGCTCCCTGATTTATGCCTTCTGATATCACCTATGTGCTCCAAAAATCATACTTTTACCCTTCTGATAGTTTGGCCTATTTATTATTATTATTATTATTATTATTGTTACATTTAAAAAGTAATGTTGCTATCCATATTCATACCATTAGGGAATAACATATGAAAATTAATAGTAATCCTACATTCAAGTCTGTTGAGTTCCCTTTTAAAATTACCTGTGTTGGCTGAAGGTCATGGCAAAATGCTGAAAAACAAGCTACTAGATGATCCTTTATGTTTAGACAAAAAGTGGGCAGCTACCGGGCTCTCTGATTTATGCCTTCTGATATCACCTAAGTGCTCCAACATTCGTACCTTTGCCCTTCTGATAGTTTGGCCTATTTATTATTATTATTATTATTATTATTATTATTGTTACATTTAAAAAGTAATTTTGCTATCCATATTTACACCATTAGGGAATAACGTATAAAAATTAACAATCATCCTACATTCAAGTCTGTTGATTTCCCTTTTAAAATTACCTGTGTTGGCTAAAGGTCATGCTGAAAAACAAGCTACTAGATGATCCTTCATATTTAGACAAAAAGTGGGCAGCTACCGGGCTCTCTGATTTATGCCTTCTGATATCACCTCTGTGCTCCAAAATTTGTACCTATGCCCTTCTGGTAGTTTGGCCTATGTACTAGCAGGTACAACTACAGGCTTTGATTTTCATTGCTGTATTATTCCATGAAGACAAAAGGCCGAGGTACCAGGAGAAGAAGAAGAAATAAATATATGATTTATTTCATCCTGGCGTGTTTCCTATCGTGGGGCAGTATTGTGTTTCTTGTGGTCTAGGATACAGTCAGTTGTTCTCTGAACTACTGACAAAGACTAACTGCAAAGACTGCACAATACTATCCTGTGGGAAATTATCCACCCCTGAAAAATATTGTAGTGTCTGCACATCACACACAGTTGAGCCATTACACATGGAGTTATGGACACAGAGAGTAATGTAGCCATTGACTTTCACTGGTTGGTAAGATGTGGGGATAAATTCAGTGTTGTACAAACTATACCAACAGGTTTGGGATGTAAATCACAGACTGTCACTGCCATACTGAATATGGCACTCATCACACCTATCATTGTGTGCAATGGCACCCTTGCTATGTCACCACACAGGCATATCATACAACTGTAGCAGCCACACAGGTTCCATGGTACACCAATACACAGTGTAGATAACATGTCCTATGGAGTCTGTGTCACAACTGTACATGTGTAGTCTGTATCCTAAATGCTTTGGAGGGGATGCATATGGCTCCATAAAGGGAGGTGTCAGATTCTACTCTGTACTTCTTGCTTATCCATGTCCATGACAGGACTAACACATATCTCACCTGTTCTACTTGCCTACAACATCACTGTGGTATACATAGTACATGCTGGAGAGATGGGTATGTAACATAGACAGTACACCCTACAAGAAACAGGCCCCCCATGTATTTGAAGCACACATCTGTTGTGACACACATCATGTGCAGGTTACAAAATGGGATGCAGAACATGACAATCATAACTTGTGTATGCAACTGTCTGTACTGGACACAGGATATTTGTAGATGGGTCATCTCCATCACCACAGTTTGTAGATGTGTGAGTTCACAAAATCCTGGTGACACTATCAAGGGTAGCAGACCTGTTAACAGATTAGGGATGCATGAGTACGCTGAATGCTGCCATTGTCCTTGTTAGCCTGTTATACACATATGAACCTATGGAGCCATGCATTTATAGTGCTGTACCTTGTTGAAGACATATTTCTGCTGTGCTGACATGTCTTCCTGTGCTGCTTTATTGCCACTGTGTATCCATATGTTATCCCAACAGAATCCTGAAACAGTAACAAAAACAGGTCTGCGACATACCTGTCATTGTGTAACTATACAGCCATTACATCACATAATATAAGATACACAAAAGTATGTGGCACACTTGTGACAAATGCTAGCTTACAGTATCTGTAATTAAGCACTACAAGAGGCATGGAAAAACAACAGTGCATTACACAAGTACATGTTAAGTAATATAGTCACCCTGTGCATGAGACATATAGCTTCATTTGCCTGCATCGATGGTGAGGATGACAGGGATGTGGCACAGGTATCATGACTTGAACAGGGTGTTGTGTGTGGGTGCAGGAGGCCTAGGCTGCCCCAAACAGTTGACATTATATGTGTGAGTCAGGAAGGGGAAGCAGGTAAGATGGACCATGGAAAGGTGCAGTGTGTGTCTGTAGGTGACCTGCATTTGACAGTGGTGTGTGAGTGTGTGCATGCACATAGTCAAGCTCAGTTCTAGACCTACATGTGTGTATGTTGGACAGCTTTGGACCATACATGATAGAGGTGACAGTTCACCATCTCTGGCCCCGAACACTGGAACTGGGTCTGCCAGGAATTGCACTGGAATATCCATGCCCAAGGTCAGAAGCAGTGCTAGTACCTGACAGTGACTGCTATTTGCTGGGACCATGTCCCCCCAGGAAAGCCACGGACCATGAGCCCATAGCCTGCCATATTGTGGTGTGCACAGCACACTCCCCTCTGTAACGCTGGATGTACTGCCACTGTGGAAGTGTGATTGTGCATGACCACATGGACTCTCAGCAAATGGGGTTGCTGACCTATGTTCATAAGTCCAACGCTCAACTACAACAACACATTCCAGCACAATGTGTGGTCCAAGACAGAGACTTTCTCAGCACACCATCTGTACACTGCATCTGCATCACTGAATCAATCCAGGGTGTCCCCAGTGTGGCGGAAGCAGTCAGGGATGTTAGACTGTGCTACATCCATAACCCTAAGCGTATGTCTGGTGTTCCATTCAGAATATGCCTGTGCCTCCATGACAGCCCGAAACATATGCCAAGTGACCCATGATGTGACACCTGCAACAGGTGGTGGATGGGCAGCAGTCCTCCTACAAGCACCCCTGTTGATCTGCCTGTGTGGGACCTCACCAGCTCTCTGGCTATAGCCAATGTCTACCCTCACTAGAGCCATAGTTGCCACACTTTCCTGTGCAATGTCTCCACCCTCCGAGTGCCCAATATTTATGGCCAGTAAGGACTGGATATGTGTGGGCATACTGACTGTGTGCAGTGACAATGGAGGCAGAAGAGGGATGCTAACCTCTAGGACAGATTCAGACCCCAACAACCCCACCTGTGCCTCACTGTAGCCACCATCCTCATCAGAGTCTGAAGAGACACTACCATCAGGTTGTGTGGGAGACTCCACCCCCCCATCACCTGTGAAAACCAAGAAAAAAGCAATACATTTCTACTTGCACTATTATGTATGGAAAATCCACCAATAATGAGGATCAGCAACTGCATTACCAGTCTCAAATCTTCTCATCTCTGCTTTCATGCACAACAGACCTCCTTGCAACAAAATACACATTCATCTCAAGGCCTGTATAACAAGCACATCAGGTAAATCAAGTAAAACTTGACCAGTACAGTTTACCTTTTAGTTATTTAATATGAAACTATATTTGATAAACCAACAGATAAAACCCAGTACACCTATCTTAACAAATATATACAAATACAGGTTTCAGTGGCTAAGGTATGTACCATCAACATTTCAGTTTTTAAAAGGCATGTTGGATTAATTGCCTCATGTAAACCAGAAGGCTTATTCACTCTTAACTATAACTGCAAAAGTGTTTGTGTCCATTCAAGTACATTCCTGTGATTACCCACTCTAAGAACCTTAGGTAAATGTTCCAGAAAGGAACATACAAACATTCTACTCTGGTTACACACACTTAAATGTACATAGGGCATTATTCTGACCCTTAACTTTAATAGTATATATATATATATATATATATATATATATATATATATATATATATATTCCATAAGAAAACAGTATCAAGCTTACCAGGTGCAGTACCAAGGCTTTGGACAACACCTGATGAACCTGAAAAAAGTTGAGAGTAAGGTACTGTCAGTACCACTGCATATTGCAGCACAACAAAGTAATATGTGTATATATATCTCACTTGTACAGTAGCTACTGTGTTACCTGATGTATTGATGACATTCAGTGTATTAGTGTACAACTGAGCTTAAACCACACCCCCTAAAGCAGATAGACCTGACACCCACATAGGCAGCAATCTACTTAACACTGAATGTGTGATAAGAGACCTTGGGACCCAGGTGGACAGTAGTCTCTCCTTTGATAGTCACATCACCACAGTAGTCAGGAAGTCCTTCTACATGGCACACCTCATCATAAAAGGGTTCTCATCCAGGAAAAAAGAGGTCATTGTTCCTCTCTACTCGACACTCATTAGACCCATTATAGAGTACAACGCCTCTTTTAGAATGTACCTCACAAGACATCTACAGCAGCTGGAAAGGCCACAGAAGTACCTCACAACAAGGATTACTGGCATCAAACAAATGCCCTACACTGACCATCTCAAAAAACTCCAGCTTTACTCCGTAGCATATCGCCTACTCCAAGGTGATCTCTGCCTAACATATAAAGCTATGTCAAACCCACAGCTGTTGGACTTGCTACACCTAAAGAAATCCCAATCCCTCCAAGCTACATGCTCTAAGGACCTATACCTTGTCACCACACTAAACAGGACATGCTGGAGGGATAGATTCCTATCCCAGAGACTTCCCATACTCTGGAACAGGCTACCCATCTATGTCAAGCAAAGTTTTTCATTAACACTCTTCAAGAAAAATCTTGATGATTGGATTGGAAATAGTAAATACAACCCAGGGATCACTTCTGTGTCTCTGCTCGACAGTGGCACAGGAAAATAACTTTCTTGGGTGGCGTAAGCCAGGGAACCTTGTTGGCTAAGCTTATGTAGGACCTTGGGCTGATAGCCTAGTACCTAGCTATGAACCTATGAACATTGTAAAAGTATGTACAGCCTGACACAATGGCTGCTACAGTCTTACAATGGTGATCACAGTAAGCTTACCTGCACACTCCTCTGCTGTGGACACCGTGGCACCCACCTCCACAATGTATGGTGTGATGTATGCCTGGGAGCTGTTGTGTGTTCCTAGGTTTGCCAGGAGTTTCAAAACAAAGAATAGCCAGCAGTAAAGGTGGAAACCCATAATTTAATACATAAATAAAAAATAAATCACATAACTAGGTAGAGGGTAGTAAGCCCAACTACCTGCCCCAAACCGGTTTCGGCTGTAATAGCCTTCTTCAGTGAGTAAACATGAACCAACAAAAACCACTCATGTATATATAGTGTTACATATAGAAATTCATTGGTGCATTTATAATTGGTCATTAAGCCCAGATATGAACAAAGCCCCTAACTTGATAATCCATTTGCGTTCCTTAAAATTGAGTATATCATGCCATCCTGATTTATCCCTACATTTACCTACAATACAATCTATAACAGTAAAATAAAGAGATGCAGAGTTGTGTTCACATACATGTTTATACAAAGCATTATTAGGATGTTTGTTCCTAATGTCACTAAGATGCTCCCCAGTCCTGAGACGAAAGGGTCTAGAAGTTTGTCCCACATAGAATGAGGAGCATGAACAAGTGACTAAATAGATAACCTACTCTGTGCTGCAGTTACCCAAAAGTTAATATTGAAAACTACTGAAGTATTGTGACTACCAAATTCCCTCATTCATCCTAATAATGCTTTGTATAAACACATATGTAAACATAACTCTGCATCTTTTTATTTTACTGTTATAGATTGTATTGTAGGTAAATGTAGGGATAAATCAGGATGGCATGATATACTCAATTTTAAGGAACGCAAATGGATTATCAAGTTAGGGGCTTTGTTCACACCTGGACTTAATGACCAATTATAAATGCACCAATGAATTGCTGTATGTAACACTATATATACACGAATGGTTTTTGTTGGCTCATGTTTAATCGCTGAAGAAGGCTATTACAGCCGAAACCAGTTTGGGGCAGGTAGTTGGGCTTACTACCCTCTACCTAGTTATGTTCTTTCTTTTTTTTATTTATGTATTAAATTGTGAGTTTCCACCTTTACTGCTGGCTATTCTTTGTTTTGGATGTGCTGACTCACTAGCCATGCAGCTGCTGTACTTGCATCATGCAGTTTCCTAGTTTGCCAGGAGTTCCTCAGTGACTGAGAGTGGTTGTTCCACAGCAGGCCCTCCACCAGTGATGGCACAATCCCTGGCTACAGCAGTTGCCCTTTTTCATGACGTATTCACCATGTCTGTTGTGCAGTGTCAAACCTGCTCATATGTCCTTTCCTGGTGGCCACTGACACTACATCCCGGACAAGGTCTGCCCACAGTGCAGCCCACTGTTCCCTGTTATGCCTACCCCTGGATAGCAGTATGTGATGATTCTGCCTTAGTCCTTCAAGTATTATTTCATTCTCCACATCTGAGAAGGAGGCATGATGTCTATGGCACATTATTCCTGAAAGACAACACAAGGGAAACATATTACAGGATCAGATATGTGGACATCCACTATGTACAGATACAGCAAGGACAAAATGGCCAGCACTATCCACTGCTTGCTCACACATGTCATACCCCACAGTGTGACAACATACTACATGTGTGGATACAAGTGAGATAGTGTCAATGCTGAGGTATTTCCCAGTGTGCCATGAGAGATTCTGCTGTATGATCATACATTCAACAATCCAGTCTACTGTGGTGTGTCCCCTAAGGCCAACCACCCAATAATATGTCATAAGACCAGTGCCAGACAAATAGCAGTGTGCCATTGCAACCACTATAAAGGGGCAATACAACAACACCAGTGTGCCACAATGACAAAAATAAATGCAACCTTGAAGTATTATACGTCCCGTGTGCAAGACAGCAGGATATCAATGACATGTCATTGCTACAGGTCTAAGGCAGGCTTACTGTTTTAATCCCTATTACTCATACCTCTATCCTCCCATCTGCATCCTGTTATACACAAAAATGGTTACATACCTGGTGGAGTGCAGACTTCCTCAGTTGAAATATGCTAATAGTAATGTTTTGCAAAGACATGCTCTGTGTGAGGAAAGTCTCATGCAGAATGTTTCCCTATATCCAGCTGACCGCATTTTTAACATGCTTCTCATTAGCAGGTAATTGCCTCTAAACCAATCTGAGGCTCTGATATGCTAATTGCAGCCAAAACAGCTGACTTCCACTATTATTAACCAATGACATGCAACCACTGTGCAATATATAAGCCCTTCATGTAGACCAGGGCCCCTTGCACTGAAAAGCAGTTATTTAATTTGCAATGCTTTGTGTAGATAAAGAGTACATGAGTCATTCATTAATTGCTGTCTTCTCAATAATGTAATTGAAATGCAACACAAGACTGGATTTGAACCCAGGAATGTGTGTGGCAAAATGTATTATATGCAAAGCATTTAACAGATTGAACTACTGAGTCACTGCTACAATAGGTGTATTTGCAAGATATAGGCTGTGACAAACATTTTCTGCATCCATCAGTATGTGCATGGCTTTGTATGGATGTATTTCTGCACCAGAGTCCTAGTTGAACATGTATTTTGACATTTATGCCTTAGCAGGTGACTTTCTACATGTTGCTAATAAAAGGGCACATTTACCTGCTATCACAGGCCTCACTTAGATCCATTAGCATGTCTTTGGCTGTCTAGTGGTGTACTATTCAACAGAGTCCAAAGAACACT
Organism: Protopterus annectens; assembly: GCF_019279795.1. Lineage (NCBI taxonomy): Eukaryota > Metazoa > Chordata > Ceratodontiformes > Protopteridae > Protopterus > Protopterus annectens. Next base: position 1,198,198,152 of record NC_056746.1, on the reverse strand, counting down.
CCCATTGCTTCCATTACTTTATATTCTGTGCGGTGTGGCACACTGCGCAGCTCTGCTGAAACATGCCTAATGACTGTAATAGGAAGTTGCTATGTTTTGTTTAAACCACCTCTTTTAAGTAAGAGTTGCATGGTGTGGTGAGTTAATGCAGTGTAAGCAGGTGTAATGGGCTCAGGTTCAAAGCATGGCAGTGGTGTTTATTCTGTACATGTGTCTTACAATGTTATAAACACATATCATCATTATAGCTCTATGTAGCCGAGCTTAGTGACTACACTAAAAAAAATAAAGAAATGAAAAAAGGGGAGATAGGAAAGTCATGAAATGGGGCCAAGCAGGGGGTAAAACATAGTGAAAGGCAGGGAGGGATGAGCAGGAAGGATGTAGGAAAGAACCATAGCTATCCATTTCTTGCACAGCAGCAACTGTTCATTTTGACAGAATTTGTAGATGAATTTGGACTCACAAACTCCAGAGAGATGGGTGAGGACAACATAACTGCATTGTCAACCTAATTGGACCAAATTACATGTGTCCAGGGGACACGTGTGTGAAATGGAAACCTATGTATGGGACAAAATTAATTTTTCTGGACAGGTGCCCATTTTTTTATTTTAAGTTGAGAGTGGAATGTTGGGGAAGGGACATAGGTACATGGGGAGGTAAATTGGGTAGGTGAAGATGCATTTGCAAACAGACAAGACAGCAGACAGGGGCAGTGTGTGACACATGAGAGGGGTGAACACCTTGGATAGTGAGAGTGTTGTGGAATTCAAGTCCCATGTGTCTCCAGTGTGACTCGCATCCACCCATGGGACTGTCGACACTGCTCCTTTACTGCCCCAGGGGTGGCAGTGCTGGAGGCAGGGCACCAGGGTGAGGCTGCCCCACCAGGTTGGACAGCATGTCCTCAATCCGGTGCAGGCAGTGGTCATAGCCATGGTGGGTTATCCTGCACACCAAGCCCGGCAGCTTAGCCCAGGTGACAACTCCCCCTCCACCACTGCTCCCAGAGGGGGACCCATACCCATCCCATGGGCTAGCACTACCCAATGCCACAGGTATTGTAGGGGCAGCAGAGGGCCACCAATGGTCTGGGTCCCAGACATGCTGGCACCCAGTGCTATGGCCGGTTGAGGCAAAGGCAGGGGGATCAGCCGGAACTGACCTACCTTGATGTGCTGTGGTAATTGAGGTATAGCAATAAATTGAAGTTAGATATGAACAAATCATTGTTAGTATTAACAGCATGAACATCATATTAATTAACCCATATACATAGCAATGTATATTATGTGTGACACACCATGAAATAACAGAACAGTCAGTATGTTAACAGCATGCCAGTAACAGTTAAAGCATAAGGGGAACCACACACTTAATTTAACAAGATATGTTAATCTTCTTCTTCTGTGGCTTTTCCCAGTTAGGGGTCGCCACACCAGATCACCTGTCTGCTCATGATTGGCAGTGGAGTTTTACAGTGTTAAGTTGCCAGCCCGGTGCCCAAACTTCCACAGAAGGCACGCACATGCACACCTAGGGCCAATTTAGAGTGTCCAATTCACCTACAGCATGTCTTTGGGATGTGGGAGGAAACCGGAGCACCCGGAGAAAACCCACACGACCACAGGGAGGACATGCAGACTCCGCACAGAAGGCACCCCAGCCAAGGATCGAACCAGAGAACCTCTTGCTGAGAGGCAGCAATGCTAACCACTGCACCACCATGGCCGCATTAACAAGATATGTTAATATGAAAGTATAATAACACATAACAAGAATAAACTGCATAAGGCCAACAAAATGGTTAATTTAACAAGATTTGTCAATATGAAAGCATAATAACACATAACAATAATAAACTACATTTCCCAAAATATAGTTATTTTAACAATATATGTTAATAACAAACCATAATTATACATAACAATATTAAATACATGCCGATAAGGGGTGGGGAGAGAGAGAAAAACAGTTCATTAGTGACATTGCAGATTATATCCCTGAAAACAGTGGTAATGTTAACTCTACATATGTACATTGTCAGTTTTGTGTGCAGAGGCTACAAGTCTCCTATAGGTGATGTAGCACATACCTATCTCTCAAACTGTTTCATGAGACAATATGGGCCGAACAATAACAAATGTAGATGCACAACTAGACAGAGCACTTGCACATCATGTGGCTTTATATAACTACCTAGGTGTTCTGTAAGCAGATTTAGTAATACTTTGCATTCCAGGTAATCATTTCTGTGGTAATCCTGTGACAGACTGATTACACAATATTAATTACAGTATGAGAAATCGTGACACTTGAGAGGCATGTTTGTATACAGTTCATAAACTCAACAGCCTTCATGACTTAGTTGCCAGGCATGGGAATATAACCCAATAGCTGTGACTGCAGGGGACATCTGCAAATAATGTAATAATTAACTGCAGCAACTTAGTACAGACGTGCAAGGAATACAGCCATACTGGAAGTAGACAGATTTATTTATGAATCAACAATGCTGGTGCACACATTATTCTTGTTGATTTTAAAACTCTGTGAAATCTAAACACAATATCTACCCATAACATGGGCTACCTCACTCATACAACTTTTCTTCCTGGGGAGAGAGAAAATGTGAGCATTACGTGACTGATAGTGGGCTGGCGATAACCTTGAACCATGCTATGAGCTGAGCGATACAAGTTACAGGACATTCTTTTTGCATGCTAGAACTATTACAGTGTTATAATTGACTGCACTGACAGTAGAACACACATGCATGGAATACAACCAAACTGCAAATATTAAAACAGCTTTATTTCAGTATCAGCAATGGTGAACATTTTGTTTTGTTATTGCTTTGAAATATCTGTGAAGTGCACACACAATATCTTCCCATGGATTGGGCTACGTCTCCCATATACCTTTATTACCTGAAGCAGGAGGAACACAGAGCATTATGTGACTGATATTGGCCTAGAGACAGCCTTGGAGAGTATTATGAGTTAAGCAATATAGTTTGCAGCCCATTAGTTTTGCATTCTACAGCTATTACAGTGTTACACTTGACTGCAGCAACCTTATCATAGGCAATCAATGCATACAGCTCTACTGCAATGGTTATGATAACACAATCCTGCTGTATACCATTTTGCTTAATGTTATTGGTATTTAGTGGCGTAGTTAGAGTTTGTGCCACCTGGGGCTGTCTTTGAGTTTGCTGCCTCTCCCCCTCACAAAATCATAGTCAAACAGGGCCCCCCAATGCACAGCCCTCCCCCATGCAGACATTCCAGTGTCCCATTACTTGGCTATTTCTCCACATTTATCATGAACTCTGCAATGTGCATACTGTTTTATGCTTTACTTCTACAATGATTATTTGGATTTCATTTAAAACTTTTATTTTAAATTTTATAGTACAAACACTGATAGGCATCTGCTAAACAATGCAATACAGTCTCACAATGAAAACAGACTTAGTATTAAAATTTCTCTGCCCTTGAAACTCACATTCATTGAAACCACACTGAAACCCACATTCAAAGAAAATGCATCGGGCCATTGGAGGATAAAGTTTACTTCTGGGCTATTTTCAAATCATAGGCCCCTTGCAAACATACATGTGTTCTTTGATTCACCATCCTGATTGTATTAAATTATATTCCTTGTATAATACAGCACAATTGTTAGAGCATGTTTTAACTTTTTTGTTTTGACCATTTTTCCAGTAATCAATGAAACAAAATGCATGAACCAATAATGACAAAACTGCCCACTTCAGAACATTTCTGTCATATAAATCTGCTCAAATGTCTGTCATTACAATCCACTAATATCAGTAAATATGCACAATATCTGCAGAAGTAAAAGTCATCTAAATAATTCCACATTAAAGAGATCTCTAAATAATGAAGAGGTTGCTGCTAGCAAACAAATTTATATTTCATTGTTTCATCTGCAAATAAAGTGCCTGCTGCCCTTGAAGAATAAACTGCCTATGTTACATTAAAGAAATGATAAGCTAGTAATATTGCAATAGGGAATGGATGGCAAACTGATAACAAGTTCATAGTTACTAGGTACCTCCTCCAAAGGAGGACATTCCCAGGACTGCAGCATCCACTCCCTTTAAAGTACAATACAGTATAGTATCAACAATCCATACCGGAGGACTAGAACCCACAGTCTTTTACATCAAAAGCAAGTATACTACCTGTTGTGCTACTAACAATGCAAACACACTTAGCATACACAGCAATAAACTTCTCTTCCCCTAAAACTCTCAGCTCCTTGTAAAATCCTACTTGACACTCAACTAAATCTCTCAACTTTACAGCACAAGAAATCTGGAAAAAGCAAAAATATATTGTGGGGGGGGGCAAAGGCCCAAAACCAGGGAAAGATTTTAAACATTTCTTGTATAATCTTAGAAGGTTGCTAGAATAAAGTGTTTTGTGTTATCATGCATTTCCTGAAAGTTAAGAAGACTGAAAATAAATAGCTATCATAATTTAGTGAATTAAGTTTTCATTGATTTGCCAGAAAACCACAAATTTTAAGAGGAACAGAGCAAATATATAAGACAAACATTGCAGACATTCTGTGAAAATCTGGACAGTTGAGAGTTAGAACCACAAGTGGTGGTATGGGTAGACAACTCAGGCTGTTTCTTCTACCTAAGGTACTTGGTTTGAGCCTGAGTAACACTAACCGGTTTACTACCAAATGCATGAAAATCACAACTGCGAACAGTGATTTCTGCAATGCATATCCTCAATGCATGAGTATTAAGTAGGTTGTAAGGTCGATGCAACAAGATCAACACCTTTCTGTCGATATTAATGTTGGCAGCTGCCATTGCCAACCATGCTTTGTGTCCCTGCCTTGTGTACGTCCTTCTGAACAGATGTACACATGAACGTCGACATTCTGACTGTCAATCCTACCATGTTCGAGGAGGAGCCTGTCATGCAACTGAATGTTGACATTTTGATTGTAAACCACACTAACCACCAGGTTTATCGAACTGGGGCATCACACACACACACACACACACACACACACACACACACACACACACACACACACACACACACACACACACACACACACCAAAACAACTAAGCAGCAGAAAGAATTAAATCAGAATCACACACACACACACACACACACACACACACACACACACACACACACACACACACACACACCAAAACAACTAAGCAGCAGAAGAATTAAATTGGAATTACATAGCAATTAACCAGCAGCAGCAACAGACGAATTAAATCGGAATCACACATACAGAACCAGCAAATCAATTAACCAGCAACAGCAAAATAATTAAATTGGGCATCACACCAATTAGAAACCTCTCTTTACAGAAAATGTTTTAAAATTGTGTGGAGACAGGAAGAGAATAACATATGCACAGGAAGAGAACAACGGGTGCAGAAACATGATGCTACGGGACTGTTCTTCAAGAAGGATGCCCTTAAACAGTTATTTTTTTAAGTATTATAGTACTAAAGTTGACAGTCCCAAAAGTGCCACCCGGGGCAGACCACCCCTCTGCCCCCCCTGCTATGCCACTGTTGGTATTGTTTATTGCAAAACATTTGCTACCATTCATTTATTGCATTACAGATCTAATTGCCCATTTATTGCACTACAGTTATACTTGCCCATTTATTGCACTACAGTTTTTATTCTGTATACTTTATTGCAGTAAATGCTTTACTCTTTCTTGCTTATTGCACTACAGTTAGCATAATAAATCCATACTTACCACACTCATGGCACACATGGCCAGGTGCCCAGCATGGGACTGAACATTGCAAGCCCTCTCAGCTGCAGCTATCAGAAAAGAAGCAGACCATTATGTATAACAGTTTTGCAGACATTCAGCTTGCAGTTTGATAAAACAGTGGAAAACATATTTATATATTTGCAGGGCATTCCCATATCATGCCTCTTGGACCCAGGTGTCCAAGGTTCCCCTCTTTCTTCTCTACAGGTCATCATAATGGTGATGACATTGCTTACCAGTGTGGGGGGATACCAGTAGCACTAAGTTCTCCAGCCAACTGGTCCCAGGCCTCTGACTTACATTCTGAGCCATGGAAACCACCCTGCATCAGCCTGGGTTCATATTTTTTCTACCAGGAGCCCAACAAAGACTGTGGACTCCTGAACACTACATCTCTGCTCCAGAAAGCATGCAGCTTTACCAACACTGCCTGCCACATCAACAGATGATTAGACCCAAGGAATGGTACAGGATTCCCACCTATTGGTCTCAATATAGCATGTTTTCCCCCTTTACACATCCTGGGCAACATTCAAAAAAGTACCACATTGCTTAGCATCACACAAGCCAGCTAAGCTGAGCTAAGCAGTGTTAAAATTCACATAACCAAGGTTTTAGCTAAGCTTACCATCACACAAACAGCCTACGCAGTCAGCATGTTTAAGCAGTGCTCAGCAAAGCACTGCAGTGTCATATTTCATAAATATGTTTTTAAAATTAAACATATGGAGTAAATTAAATTACAGACATCTTATGACTGCTACAGACTTAAACCCTGGACCTACTAAGCAGTAGGCTGTAACTCTACCCATTTAGCTACTTGGATATTATGAAAACTTGCATACCTTCACATATACTACTGGGTTACCTGTTAGTGTTGCTAAGCACTGCAACACACCATGCAAACAAGCTTAAATAGACCCATAAATAAATAATTAGTTACATCCGGTTTCTATTTTTATATGTGTAGCAGGTGTCAGCTGTCTATATGTGAGCACAGCTTGGCACTGCTGTGCTCCGCACCACACCATGCAAACATACAGAGAAAAAAATTCATAACAGTAAAGTATTACAAATTTGAGTCAATTCACAGCATTTCAACAGTAGCAGGGAGCAATAGAGTAAACCTCACCCTGTACATAACATCTGGGCAGGCATCGACAACCATGGGTAGCTTCTACACTTCTCCATACACAGATTCAATATCCCTGTTCCTATGCTCTCCGTCGACAGTGTGCCATGATTAATATGCATGGTGTGCTTCCGAGGGTTCACTATGGTTGTGTACACAGATACATTCCATGCAGGCTCGACATGTTACCTACACAGATTTTATTAAATCCTGAGGAATGTCTAACACTTTATAAAAGATATATGCATTGCATTTTTGTGAATTAATATGCACATATATCTGACATGTAAAATCTATTAGCTGAAGTATATAGTAGTATATAGTAGTCCTGATGCCCAGTGCCTCCTGCAAGATAATAAGGGTATATTATTAGAAGTGGTCATGGGGTTTTTCGAGTAGTAAATACTGAAGACATTTGGAAATTGTAACATTAACAGGATATGTAATTTATGTTATATATGTCTGGATTTATATACTTTAAATAAATTCCCCTACAACAAGTAAAAGATGCATAGGGTTAGATTCCAACAGACTGAGTCAACCTGCAGGAATGTGTCATGTAAAGTGTAAGAAACTCACCAAGCAATGTAATACTTAAATTGATTGAGCATGCAGAAAGAACATTGGTGCTGATAATTGACCGTGACTATGAAACTGGATATGCTAATAATCTTATGCTACTATAAAAAGAAGCTAAATCATAGCATTGCAAATTGTAGAAAGATAAAAGAAAATAAAAAAAATAAATTAATTATACAATGGAGGATGCGGTAACTGTGTAGCAAATGGCAATACATGGATGACACAGTGTTTTATAATAGAGAATATATTTTATATATGATAATAATATATATATAGCATGTACAATACATATATAAATAATTGTACAATAATGGAATGTTAAATGTAGTGCTGTTGTAAAAATGTTTAAATTAAAAAGAAAAACTATGCCAAAAGTAAAGCATTGCATAGGGATCTGTCATAAAATAATGTAGGGAGTGAGGGATGGGGGAAACACACACACACACACACATGCACACGCACACGCACACGCACACGCACACACACACACACACACACACACACACACACACACACACACACACACACACACACACACACACACACACACACACATTACACACACACAGGACATTTATACACACACTTATTTTTTATTTGTTTCAGTTGCCCAGAGGGACCATTTTCAGTGGAGGCCAGGGGGAAAAAGGCTGTGAGAGGCCTACAAAAAAAAGCATATTTTTACATTTTATTGCAACAATACATACAATTATACATTTATGCAATTATACATACAATTATAAATGTTTTAAAAAACAAATGTAAAAAGGTGCAAGAGTTGTAGAAAGGAAAAAAGACAAAAAGAAAGGAATATAAGGGGAGAATATGCACAAATAGTATGTATTACATTTATGTACAATATTTCAGGCAGCAAGGCAAAATTAAAACATGAGCATGTAGAGGAAATAGTTACATGTAGCAACATATTAGGAGGAAATAGGAGGGAATGTAATTACATTTCCAATTTTGGGGAGAGGGTTGTGGTGCTGCTGGGATTTGAAGTTCAGAAGAGTAGTAGTGATTTAGGCATTTGGGTCAGGGGAGTTCCATTTTGGCTAATTGGCTAATGAATAGGATAGGAGATACTGGGTTTGGTTTATTTTATATAAGTAGATTTTATTTTATAGGCAGATCTAAGAGGGTCTGCAGCAGAGTGAGAATGGTAAGATATTAGTAAGAGCAGGGCATGCAGTAGGTTTAAAGATTATTTTGTGGGCTGTAGTAAGTTGAAGGTAGACAACGTGGTTAGGAAGCTCTAGCCACTTTAGCATGTGGAGAGAGGGGCAATGATGGGAGGAGTGTTTAGATTTATTAGTGAATTTAGCAATTTTGTTGTAGTAGATTTCTTGTTTTGAGTAGATAGTAGTAGAAAGATTGGTTAGAAGTGGAGCACCGTGCAATAGTGATGGTAGTAAGTAGGTAGAGCTTAGAGTTTGCCTTGTAGATAAAGAGAGAAAGTGAGCATTTCATACCTAGCTTCTGATGGGTTTTTTGATATTAAGTTGGACAAGTATATCCAATTTCAGGTGTTTATCAATAGTGACCACAAGAAGTTTAGGAAAGGGGACAACTTCTATAGTAGAGTTGGCATGGCTGATGATATTGAAGGATTGCTTGTCAAGTGTGAGGGTTTTTGAGGGAGAGAAAAGAAGGATTTTGGATTTTTTGGCATTAAGTGAGATATGGTTTTGAAGCATCCAGTGCTCAGTAGTTATAAAGGCCAATTGTGTTTTTGCCTGGAGCTCATGGAGACTAGGAGCAGAGCAGATTAAAGTGGAGTCATCTGCATATTGCACTATTTTAGTGTTAGGAATGGCAGTGTGAAAATCATTGATAAATACATTAAAGAGCATTGGTCCTAGTATGGACCCCTGAGGAACCCCAGTTGGGGTAAGTAGGAAGGTTGAGGTACCAGTTTGCCATTTTACAGCATGGGATCTGTTAGAGAGATAACTGTGGAACCAGGTAAGGCAGTTTTGGGAGAGATTGAGGTTAGAGAAGTGATTCAGAAGGTGGGTATGGGAGATGGTGTCAAATGCCTTGGATAGATCTAGGACGACTGTGGAAACAATTTCTCTAGAGTCACGAGCATGGTTTACTATGTCTAAAAAAGTGAGGAGAGCAGTTATTGTATTATGGCCAGAATGGAAGCCATGTTTGGTAGGGGTAAGGAGTTGATTATTGATGAGGAATGGCATGGGTTGGAGATGGATGCAGTTTTCAAGGATTTTTGAGATTGGGAAAAGAATGGCTATAGGTCGGAAGTTAGAGATGTTATTATTTTTGCCTCCTTTGTGGAGGGGCAGGATAAAGGCAGCACGCCACAATTTGGGGACATACGATTCCTGTATGGATCTATTGATGAGAATGCTGATGGGGGTGGCAATACCATCTGCGGCAAGGTTTAGAAAGAGTGAGGGGAATATTGTCAGGGGTGTTGGAGCATGGCTTAAGTTTGGAGAAAAGCTTTTTGATGTAGGAGGTTGTGATGGGTTTTAGAAAAAAGTGGGGGGTTGGGAGTGGGGGGTTGAGGAGAGGAAGGGGAAGCTGGATTGAGTGGAGAGGAGGAGATGTGGTTGGGGAAGGTCTTAGTGAGTTCAGCTATAAAGTTAGAAAAAAGGAGTTGAAGAGAGTAGCAATTTCTGTATCAGTTTTTTTGTTGTCAAGACAGGGATTGGTTTTGGTACCTGGATGCAAAAGAGAGTTAATGGAGTTCCAGAATTGTTTGAGATTTTTGGAGTGGGTAGGCTGAAGTTTAATGTAATATGATTTTTTATCTTTTGTAATGTGCTTTTTGGTTAGGTTGCAGAGTTGTTTATATTTTTGGAGGGTAACAGGGTGTTTATTTTTGTAGTAAAGTTTCCAGGTTTTGTCTCTTTGTAGCATAAGTGTTTTGGTGTCTTTAGTTACCCATAGTGCGGAGTTGGGTTTTATTTGTTTTGTTCTAGATGGGGCTTGGGTGTTTAGGATGCTTAGGAAGATCGTATTGAAGAAGTCTATGGCTTTATCTAGTGGAAGAGTTTTTAGGTTGTCCTAATTCGTTACTTTAAGGGTTTCAGAGAATATAGAAGGGTTAAAATTTGTAAGATTATGAGTATGGGTATATTGGTGTTGGTGAGGGGAGGAGTGGGTAGCTAGGTGAACTGGGAGATGGTCACTCATGGCGTCTGGTAATAAACCAGTGTGTGAGATTTTATTAGGGTGGGAGACTAAGATCCAGTTCAGAGTGGACTCTGGGGGGTTGTTTCTATTAGGTCTGGTAATACCATTTATTAGTTGAGTGAAATTGAAAAGATTGATAGATAGGGAGGGATTGCTGTTATTGATTCTATTCCAGTCAATGTTCACATCACCTAATATGTATGTCTCAAGCTTAATGTTAGTTGAGACCCAAAGAAGAATGTTTTCTAGAGTGGTAGTATTATTTCCAGGGGGGATATAGACAGCCATAACACAAATACTTTTATAGTTATTCAGTTTGAGAATTCCTATAACTAGTACAGAGTTGTTGAACTGAGGAATAGGGTTTTGGTAAGGAGAGAGATTCAGTAGGCTAGTATAGATTAAGGCTACTCCTCCTCCTTTTTTATTTCAGCGGTCACATCCGAGTGCTTGAAAGCCAGGGGGTAAAATCTCAGAGTCAGTAATGTGGGGTTGTAGCCATGTCTCTGAGACTGCTACTATATCTGGTGTAGTATGATTTAGCCAAGCATGGAAGAGTGCTATTTTGTTTTTTACACTCTGTGTGTTAATGGTAATTAGCTTGAAGTATTTGTGGTTGGTACTATTTGGAGAGATAGGGGGAGTGTGATTGCTATTAGTCTTTGGTCCAGGGTTGGGGTGAATGTCTCCTGCTAGGACAAGCCAGTTAGAGGAAGAGGGAAGCAGGACCTTTGGTTTGCAACTTATAATTTGTGGGAAGAAAAACATCCCTTTTGGTGTATGATGCTTTGTTGAGTAGGCTAAAGTTTTAGCTTAAAATAGTGAAGTGGGTTAGGTTGTACTAGTGAGGGTGATATGTTGTGAAAGTGGGAGGTGATGATGTTGGGATGTGGGGAGAGTAGTAGAGGTAGGGGAAAGAAGGGGGTAATTTGAATGAGGAATACAAAGTGGCATTGAAGACAGTTGTTAGGAGAAGAATGCTTATAGAGGAGACAAGAAATGTCTGTAGAAGTGGAGGAGTCATTCTTAATTAGGGTAGAGTAAGTTTGGAGGAAATAGAAGGATGATAGGTGAGTGTTTTAGTGATAGGGAATAGGAGTATAGCTGAGAGCACAGGAAGGAGAAGGATACAGATAGGGGAGGGATTAGTTAATTGATGGATGCTGGGAGGGGTAGGAGTAGTAGAGATAGGATTGGCTTAGGGGAAGGGGAGGAGATATAGGGTAAGAATAAATGTAAGTGTACTGGGGTGGGTGGTATTTGGGGGTAGGGTAGAGGAGCGGAGCAGGGCAGACCCAAAAGACAGACACAGCAGGATGATGAGAAAAACAATCAGTAAAGTTGAGAGTAAGTATAGAGGAAGGTAAGCAGGGTGGTAGAGGAAGGGTTGTATAGATGTTTGTAAAGAAAATAGAGAAGCTGTAGGATGAATACAGACTGGGATATGAGTGAATAAGAAGGCGAGAGTGACAGACTAAGGGTTTTAATTCTATAAGTGGTAAATAGTGAGAGAAGGTGTTAGAGACAGGTAAAGACTGCCATCTAGTGGTCAAAACCTGACATAGCACAGAGTGGTGACCACAGGAGAAGGCTGGAGGTAATAAGAAAATCAGAAAGGCTTGAAGAAAATATTGCTACTAAAAGGCTAGGATAATGTGGGTAGGGGGGTTTCAGAGTAGAAGAAAGCAAAATAGATGGGGTATGGCTGCTGGCTATTCTGGTGGGTTTACACTACAGACCTAGCAAGTTAGTCAACAATATCATATACATGTGGAGGGAGGTAGAACCTCATTTGACATACTTTCTTTAGTTATCTTGGAGTACAGTTCAAGGAATACTTTGGTTTCCCAGGATGGAGTAGGACAAACAGGGTATGGTAGTTGAATTTTGTTGGTCTTGACACACTAGCATGATTAGGGGAGATAGGACAGTAGATTTTGGTTAATGGTAAAAAAGAGTGACTTCCATGGGAAAAGAGAAAAGATGGAAGGTCAGATGGAGGGTCAGAATGGTATGGAAAAATGGAGGGTGAGTTGCTGGCAAAAGTTAGAGTTGGATTTGGTCATGAAAAAACATAAAATATAAAGGACACCACAAAACACAAGTATATGGTGGTACAATTCAAAGGGATAGCATTTAGCATACATATAGTAAACATGCTGACAGCACAAGAGGGGACACAGGAAGTTAAAATATGGGAGAGGTGCAACCTATACATGGCCATCATGCTAACAAAGGTAAATGAGAGGTGCAACCTATACATGGCCCACCATGCTAACAAAGGTAAATGAGAGGTGCAACCTATACATGGCCCACCATGCTAACAAAGGTAAAGGAGAGGTGCAACCTATACATGGCCCACCATGCTAACAAATATAAAGGAGTGGTGCAACCTATACATGGCCCACTATGCTAACAAAGGTAAATGAGAGGTGCAACCTATACATGGCCCACCATGCTAACACAGGTAAAGGAGAGATGCAACCGATACATGGCTCACCATGCTAACAAAGGTAAAGGAGTGGTGCAACCTATACATGGCCCACCATATTAACAAAGGTAAATGAGATTTACAACCTATACATGTCCCACCATGCTAACAACGGTAATGGAGAGGTGCAACCTATACATGGCCCACCATGCTAACAAAGGTAAATGAATGGTGCAACCTATACATGGCCCACCATGCTAACAAAGGTAAATGAGAGGTGCAACCTATACATGGCCCACCATGCTAACAAAGGTAAAGTAATGCACTAATGCACACAACATCATTGCTGTGGTTTTGTTAACTCTATGTGAGCGTCTTAGTAGGGGATGAGGAATGACTGATGGCATGGAATGTGGGGTAATATCTTTCCAAAGAGAATACCACAGCACAGACACGTGTATATGTGTAACTGCGCACATACCCTACTTTTGCCACATTGCTCATATCCACAAATAAACTGGAGAAGCCAAACAAGTAACAAAACCACTGAACAGGAAAGCGAAGCAAATCCAAAAGCACTCAGGAACCAGAATAAGTAATATTAAAAACCACTTTTTAAATACAACAGATTTTCCTGACACGATGTCATTTCCTTAACAACGAAGGTAGCAACCAATACACCATTTAACAAGCGGGTGTATAACAATCAGCATAAAAACACATTTCAAACCAAGTGGGACTGTTATTATATAAACCATTTTTTTGAAGGGTTATAAAAAACCTAGTAAAAATTTACTACCAGTAAAAACGCCTTTTAAAGCGAATTGTTCATACATACATTAAAAAATTTTTACACAAGAAATGTGGTCCTAAAAAGAAACGAAATATTGACAAATAGGATGCACATTTAAAGTCTAAAATAGCGTTTATACTTTAACCTAACCAAAATATTACAAGTTTCTTTTAACCCAAAATAATCTGTTAAGCAGTATCTGATAATAAAGTATAGTTTACATTGCATTTTGTAACTGTTGTCCTGCATTTTATGTTGGTAAAACGGACCGTAGATTACGGGATCGTGTTTACCAACATAATTATGCTATAAAAAACAAAAAAACTGATAATGCTCTTTCGAAGCATATCCTTGATCATGACGGGCACAGTTTTTGTTTTATGGGGATCGATTTGGTTAAAGTTGGGATTAGAGGGGGTCCTCAACCTCTCTTACTGGAAATAAAAGAGTTGGAATGGCAACTGCTATTAAATGCCTTCCCCCCCCTGGGCTAAATGAAGCCTGTAATATTTCTGTCATTTTAAAATATAAAAGTTATCTTAGGATTTAGATGTGCACTCTACCTTGCTTTAACAGCTAGCCTTTCACATTATGATTCTTGCTTAGTCAGGATTACCTTTTGTATGCACCTTTTAACATGTTCAAAAGGTTTTTTACTATCAGACACTTTCTAACAGATTGTTTTGGGTTAAATGAAATTTGTAATATTTTGGTTAGTTTAAAGTACAAAAGTTATTTTAGATTTTAAATGTGCATCCTATTTGTCAATATTTCGTTTCTTTTTAGGACCACATTTCTTGTGTAAATTTAATGTATGTATGAACAATTTTTACTGGTAGCAAATTTTTACTAGGTTATTTTATAACCCTTCAAAAAAATGGTTTATATAATAACAGTCCCACTTGATTTGAAATGTGTTTTTATGCTGATTGTTATACACCCGCTTGTTAAATGGTGTATTAAATGACATCGTAATATTACTTATTCTGGTTCCTGAGTGCTTTTGGATTTCCTTCGCTTTCCTGTTCAGTCATATCCACAAATGATATAAGTTGTAACTAAGGCAGATCTAGGCACCTGCAAGATTAGAGGGACAGAAGTCAGGGTAGAATCACCAGTCCTACAAGTGGTATCCAAACATCTGTCCACTAAGCAACATTAAAACCCTAAACATTACTGACATAAATATCAGTGTTCTGTCAGGGCAGCAGCAAAATTATCCAGCTGCAGCAATAAGCCATGACTCCAAAAACACAAGAAACAGCAAGCAAATGCTAGTGAAGTGATACAGCATTATGTGGTCAGTCATCATGCTCGCATAAACCATCCCTGATATACCACAGCTACTTACACCAGTGCAATATGCACAATGTTTTTAATTATGGCTCTCTGGACTTTACACATGCTGATGTGAGCCTACTTGGATACAGCATGGTAGCCGTACATCAGCAATGTGATGTGTCATGTATGGCTCTATGAGGACAGCACTAAGTTCATGCAAATAAGGTCACATATTCCATGTGCATCAATAAACATGGGTAATGTACACCTGTGGCACTGTACTTCAAATACAGTGCAAGCAAATAGCTACTTATGAAAACCAATGTTGCTGCTACAGCAAAGTACCTCCACAGGTTTGTTGTGCAACATTTGCCAATACATGCATTCACAAACCATACATATATGCATATGTGCTACCTCTACTTGTACCATATATGCAAATGATGACGTATATGCTGGATTGTGACTGGTCATGTACAGAACATGTAATGTATATTAGCAATTGTGGGTCAGGTATAGAGGGTATGTGGATTCATGTACTGGGAACACCAGGATAAACTATATTCCTGAATGTGAACAAGTACCTATTCCTACACTAGACCTTATTTTTCCTTCTTCACTCACTTCCTTACTTCTATCAATTTCTCTCCCCTGGCTTTTTTTTTTCTAAATATATCATAAGCCTGATTTTCTCACTTCAGATTGTAATCCCTGTTTGATTTATACTAACTTATATTTGATTTCTCTACAAACTTGCTAAAATTTCTCTAAATATTAAATCACTGTCATATAACTTGTATCTATTCTTAACCAATGTTTTCATAATTATGTCAAATTTGGTATAATTATTTAAACTGTAGATGTTTTTATATTACTTTTGAAGATTGTAAAATTATTGTTCTTAAAATGATTTGTATTACTTTGGAGCTTTTCTCCTTGGGTCTCTGCTGAAAATGGGCATCTACCCGGCTGGACTTTCCCAGTAATCAAATATCAGCAAATGCCAATGCATAAATAAGTAAATGTAATGTGATGCCCGAAGGTGAATACCACACATCCAAGAGCACCCCAGCGCTATCAGGTTTTACCTCATATCATGCGTTCCGGCCCCAAAATCCGGATAATACCAAGAAAGGAGGAGGGGTATCCATATTCATCAAGGACACCCACACCTCAAGACTGGTGGCACGATGCATCGGAGACCATCCAGGTGCAATTAACCATAGGCAAGACTGCTCTGCAAATTGTAGCATGTTACAGGCCACCCTCACAAACTCAGGAACCTCACATGGCCTTCCTGAAAACACTAGAGGGGATAAATGTATCACCAAACACCATCATACTAGGTGACTTCAATTACCCTAATATAGACTGGGAACACTACTCAAGCCCAAACACCCTAGCCCAAAAGTTCCTGGAATTCATAAATTCAAATGCCATGGAACAAGAGGAGACAACATACTTGATCTCATCATCACGAACATGGGAGCACAATGTTCAACACCGGTGTACCCTCACTGGTGAGATCAGACCACAAACTAATCTGCTGGAGGTCCTCATCCCACCCCACCTGAAATAAAAGACCATAGTAAAGAACTTCTCAAAAGCCGACTTCACACTTCTAAAGACTAGTGTGGTCTCCTTTAAGCCCCCCGAGCCGGCAGAAAACAGTACTCAAGCCGCTGAATCACTTACAAATGCCTTCTACCAGCACCTACAGGACTGCATGGATAAGGCAATCCCAAACAAAACAAAGACTCTTTGTACCAAAGGCAAGCGTCCAGTCTGGTGGACCCCAGCCATAAACAAACTCTACAACAAAAGGAGGAAGCTACTACAAGATAGAGCAAAATCCTTAAAAGGTAAGACATCCTTGATCACTATAAGTAAAAAACTAAGAGCTCTCATAAAATCTTCCAAAGCAAATTTCGAGAGAAAAATAGCTAAAGACTCAAAAGACAATCATAAGGCTTTCTTTAGCTATGTTAGAAACCTGGGAGGAAACTCCCAGATATGCTCAGAGCTAGTTCAAAATGATGTGAAGATTACTGATCCTACAGACATTGCCAACATACTGGCTGACAGGTTCAGTGCAAACTTCTCCCCTCCCCAAAGGAGGGATATCTATACCAAACGATTGCAGCCCCCAAACATCTCCAGCGTCCAAGTGAAAACTGCTCTCCAAAGCAAAACACAGCATCCATGGGACCTGATGGTGTCCCGGCTGTGTGCTCCATGAACTCAATGAGGAATTAAACCCACAGCTAGGACAGCTGTTTAATCAAAGTCTTACCTCTGGAGCACTGCAACTGTGGTACCACTTCACAAAGCGTGCCTCCCACCGACCCTGGAAATTACCCCATTAGTTTGACAAGCCTTATCTGCAAAGCCATGGAGAGGATCATAATGGAACTCATAAATAAAGACATAGGAATTTGCAGACTTTGGATCCAACCCAGTTTGGCTTTGTCAAAGGCAGATCATGCCTTTTAAATTTGGTTGACTTTTGAAACAGTCACCAAAGCCATTGATGAGGAAAGGCAGTCCATACAGCCTACCTCGATCTGGCTAAGGCGATACAATACCCCACTCAGGTATCATTGAAAAACTCATCAGCTTAAATGTCAACCCATACATCACAAGATGGGTTGCAAACTGGCTGAGTGACAGAACCCACAGGGTCAGAGTTGCTGGCGCCATGTCAGACTCAAAGCCTGTCACAAGTGGTGTCCCACAGGGCTCAGTCCTGGGCCCACTCTTGTTTGGCATCTACTTCTCAAGTACAAGCAAACACAGGAGGGTTATGGCTGACCAAGTTTGCAGATGACTGCAAACTGGCCATAGTAGAAAACACATCTGACACAGATATCCTTCAGAAGGGTCTCACAGAAACGGATAACTGGTGCCAGAGCCACGCCTAAAGTTAAATGCCAAAAATGCATAGTCATACCCTTTGGGAAAACAAGGTTACCCCTAGCTACCAAATAGGTGGCAATCCACTGAGCAGAAGAAGTTATCAGGGACCTGGGGACCCAGGTTGATAGTAGTCTGTCATTCGACACCCATGTAGCTAAAGTAGTTAGGAAGACCTTCTACATTGCCCACCTTATCATGAAGGGTTTCTCATCTAGATCAAGGGAGGTCATAGTCTCCTTTACTCATCACTCATCAGACCAATGATTGAGTACAATGCCCCATTCGAATGTATCTGACCCGACACTTGCAGCAGCTGGAGAGGCCACAAAAGTTCCTCACCAAAAGGATAAAGGGTCTCAAAATCTGTCCTATGCTGCCCGACTGAAAGAACTCCAGCTCTACTCAGTACCGCTTTGCTCAGAGGTGACCTTTGCCTAACATACAAGGCCATGTCAAACCCAGTTTTGATGAATATGCTTCACCTCAAAAAATCCAGATCCATCAGAGCCACAAGGGCGGGAGACTTAAACCTGGACACGACTATTAATAGGACGTGCTGGAGGGATAGATTCATCACCCAAACACTCCCTACGCTGTGGAACAACATGTGAGGCAGAGCACCTCACTGGCCTTGTTCAAGAGAAACCTTGACCAATGGATGGGAGATCACAGATATACCCCAGGGATTACCTCAGTGTCATTGCTCGACAGAGGCACAGCAAAATAATGGGTTTAGTTCCCCATACTAAAGCAGATAGCCTAGTATGAACCTATGAACCTATGAACCTATGAACTTGTGCACTAACATATCTTGTGGACAAAGCACTGTTTACAATCCACAAAGCATTGACATATGTTGCAGTATTTCATGATAGAATGTCAGATGGACACTTTACTAATTTAAGGCACATTTGTTTGCAAATGAGACAGACAACATAGAACTGTACAATGTAGCAAATCTGCCATAAATATTGGTCTATCAGTACTTCATAAAACCCATTTATACACCATTGTTCTGTTCAAGCATATTAATTGTTTCTTAGAACCAGACAGGCCCCTGGATTTACTATTCCTCCATGCAAGACTAGCTTAGTCCTGCACGGAGGTGGCTGTTTAGCAGCAGGACGGCAGTGCGCCATGCATAACAATGAGGTGTGCTACCTGAGCTCCTAGTCTTACATGTAGCATGTAAGAGTGCAGGCAGCAAAGCTCTCAGAATATACACGCCCCCACAATGAAGAACAGCAGAAAGGGGTCAGAAATGAGCGAGACCGCTCATAGGTGTCCGCATATTCCCATCAACAGTCCCCCCCCTGTGTACAACAGCAACAATATACATAAATGAAATGAACAAACCCTTTTTTTTTTTAATAAAAATCCCATTAAAACTAACCGCAGGTGCGCAGGTGTGCCCATCGCTTAGCTACGGCTAGTGCAGCTTAAATGGCTGAAGAGGATAACAAGGAGGATATATGCAAATGAAGCAGCATAGCAATAGTGTAGTGGGCATTTTTCATGGCAAAGCACATTATGATCGATATTTATGTTGCAAAACCCACTAAATAATATATATTTATGAACTGGAGTACTGCAGTAAATGCACATGTGAGGTGTCAGTATCATAATAAGTACTAGTAAGCAGGTTTAAGCACCAATAAGCAGTAGTAAGCATATTTAAGCACTAATAAGCAAGTTTAACCCCGTTTGCACAGTAGTAAGCAATGCCTACACTTGTTAAGCAATCCTGAAGCTAACTCTCTGTAAGCAGATTTAACGGCAGGTTAGTAGTTCTTACCATCGCACAAACCCACACAAACATGCTTACAAATGCTCAAAAGTGCCTTAATCACTCTGTATCCAACAACTCTTGTTCTGGCCACCAACAAAATAAACAGCCATGTAGGTCCCAAACCCAGGCCCCTATACACCATAGTCACAGTAGTTAACCACCACGCCATCACAGAAGTACAGAAGAATAAACTATCAGTAAACAAGTATTCACCATAGTAAAACCAAACTGCACCTGTGAAAGGAGTCAGTATACAGACATATGTGCCTTAACCCACTACATAACATAAATATGTGAACCAGAGTACAGCAGTAAGGCCAGAAGTCAGGTGTAATTGTAATAGAGTGTTGAAGTCCCCAATAAAACACAAGGACCCCATACAGTGTACGTACATATGAATCATGGATACCAGGCATACATATAAGGTGTAATGAATAATAACTCAATGCCAAAAAGGAATTATAATGCAAAGTCTAATGTAAGCAATGCTAAGCACTGCACAGGCCAGCTTAGGAGGTGTAAACAATGTGTAGGCCAGCTAACTCAATGTGCCCAGTGTTATATCCCATTAAATAATACCAACCCTAGGTAAGCAGGTTTACTCATAGCTTAGCCTTTTCAAAAACAGTCAATCACGGAAAAGTGCAGGAAATCAGCCCTACTTAAACCCAAGAGGTGGGAATACATCTCATAACTGGTTGTAGCTTCCCCTTGTATACACAATGGCAGTAAGGGGAGAAGGTGTGCGCTTCCGGGTACAGTGCAGGTGCATCCAGGAGTCCAAGGTCATAGCAAGACTCTTTGTCAAAGACCATGAACAGAGACTGCTAGAGGGCCAGTACCAGGGCTCCCAATATAAGGCAGAGGCCTGGGACCATCTCGCCCATGACTTCACCAGGGCCACTGGCATACCCCAAACTGGTGATCAGGTCAGGCATCACTATGCTGACCTGAAGCGGTATAAGGGGGATCTCTTGGAGGAGTGGATCCAAGAGGCTATAGCGTCAGGGGATGTTCCAGTCATGTGTAAGTATCAGCCCACTGTGTGTGTAATAATTTCCAGCTCAGGTATATCATGGATAGGAATGGCTAAATATTCCTCTTATGTCCCCCACAGCTGCAATGGAGTGGGCTGCAAACCAGGAGGCCCACGTCAGTCACCTGGGGAGGTTGCAATGCAAGGCAGGTCAGTAATACTCATGCAATTACTGTCATAGGAAATAAAACTAAAAGTAGTAGTAATTAATTGCCTGTTTAAAACCTGTATAGCTCAAGGCAAATACTGCATACACTACAGATTATGGGAGGAAGAGTCTCATATCATTTGTATGCCAATAAAAGTGTAATAGCCTGACGATAACGGTCTAACTGCTGGACTGCATGTGTATACTCTGGTATCATATGGTAATGTAGATTAGCAATCATGTAATAGTACTGTAGTATTAAGCACTGTTACCCACACTGTGCACCATAAATTGAATGTGTAGGAATGCCTGTATATGACAGGTGTAATCCCCAGAGGCCATTTAGTACAACTGAGAGACACATAGACAGAAAACTCAAAAATGCAGACAACAAAACCCGAATAGCACATGCAACTGAGATGTGAACTGTTGTTTTTTTCGCACACACAGCCATGGTTCAAATCCTGCTAGTTGTAGTACTCTGCATACAGAATCATACCCCACAACTGTACAGAAATGTCCAGTAAAGTGGCCCATATCTGTTGCATATCAAACAGTCCCCCTGGGAAATCAGTGGGATGATCCCAGACGTATAGGCAGCAAACAGGAAATACAACTGATTGACACACATCTATGAGAATAAATCTGGCACACTAGCAACTTTACAATACCTTATGAGACTAAGAAGCCATGTATGTCCCATTTACACACTAACTTGTCAAGCTGTCGTCAGAGTGTGTACAGTAACAGCGTGAGATGTATATGCATAATAGTAATGTGGAATCTGGTACTGTGTGTGGGAACATTCAGGTAGTGCTAATAAACATTTCTCTCACAGGTCTGTCAGATACCAACACTGTGCCCAGAAATACAAGAATGATACCCAGTACTGGTACTGTTTACACTGGTATTGTATGGCAGTGCGACTAATGCAGTTGCTCTGAATAATGAGGTATTACACATCACTGTCACCCACACTGTCCTACAACATATAACTGTCTAGGAAATCTGTATGAGTGTTGTAATACAAGGTCAGAATGCAAAAGCACAGGGGATTAATAAGACAGAAAGGAGATAGGAGATATACAGCAATATCTATATAGCTTCACAACTGTGATGGACAGTGTTTAAGATGTAGCAGACACAGCCATGGTCTGAATCCTGGGAGTGGATGTAGGCTGCATACAGAATCATACCCCACAACTGTACAGATGAGGCCAGAATGTCTAGTATATGGGCCCATATCTGCTGCCTCTCCCCCGTCCCCCTGGTAAGTCTGTGGGATGATCCCAGATGTTTAGCCAGCAAACAGGGAATACAAGGGATTGTCAAACACCTATGAGAACAAACCTGTCACTGTAGCAACCCCCAAAACTGTTAGGAGAGTAATATTTCAAGTATGTCCTATCTACACTCCCATGTTGTCAAGCTGTGACCAGAGTGTGTACAGTAACAGAGTGAGATGTATGTGCATAATATTAATGTGTAATCTGAAAGTTTGTGTGGCAACAGTCAGGTTGTGCTAACAAACATTGTTCCCACAGGTACATCAGAACATGAACACTGTGCTGAGAAATACAGGCCATTATAACCTGTACTAGTACTGTTCACTCTGGTATTGTAGGGAATTGTGAGTGTTACAGTTTCTCTGAATAATAAAGTATCACTGATCACTGTCACCCAAACTGTGTTACAGAATATAACTGCATAGGAAAGCAGGTATATGTGTGGGTGAGGTTACTAAAGGTGGAAGAGGGCAATATTCTAGATATGTCTTGGTACACCAGCATGTGGTCAACATATGGCCAGAGTCTGTGCAGAAAGAGTTGGATAGCTATGTGCACAACGTCAACCCGAATCTGGGAGTATGTGTTAGAAACAGTTAGTTAGTGTTAACAAACATTCCCTCCACAGGTACACCAGGTAAGAGGTGTATACTGCAGGTAAAACCAGATTGTATGCAATGATGATGACAGCCATATCACTGTCTAAACTAAGGCTATAGGGTAGTGTAGTAAGACTTGTGAGGTACAGATAACAGAACTGACTAGGAATGTAATGTGAACTGTAAGAATATACTAATTCTTCATTTACATCTTTCTCTCCCCACCATATCTCCAACAATAATCAGTATACCTACCCCAAATGGCATGTAATGCCACCTATGTTCTGATACTTTCCAATTGTTTGATAAATATATTAATGGTTCCCATGCATGTGCTGTATTGAATTATTCCAACATTGGTGGCATGGTGCCATCAATGTACCTGCATGCTGTTCGTATTACCACTCTGGTCCCATATATGCATGTGTTGTGTTTGATATTCAACTGTTCTGTATCTGGTGTCTGGGTTAATGGGAATATCTATGCATGCTGTTATACCTAACCCTGGGATGTGTTGACTATTACTAACCCACATATGATGATGAAATCTAAACACTATAGCACACTTTGGAAGGCCATTCCTAGCGGACCCACCTGTCCCACCTCAGCTGGCCATGGCACCGGGCACCAGCATGTCTGGGGCCCAACCTGGGACCTCCCTGTCTGTTGGTCCTGCCCCACCTTCAGGTGGAACCATCTCAGGGGATGGGGCTCACCCCCCCAGGAGTGGGCACAGACAGGCACCTGTCACCCTTCGCCAGGTTGGGGTTGTGGTGCATAGAGAGATCAGTCAATAGTTTGGTGATCTTCTACACCAGCTTGAGGGCCGCATGTCATGATTAGAGAGTCACCCTGGCTCTGCGACAGCCCCCAGCACAACCACCTTCGGGGCTCCATGGGTGGGGACCTCAGTCCTACTGTTTCAGCTAGGGGGCTCATGGGCTTCCAATTTCCCAGCACCCCTCCCCATCAAGATGTTTACCCCATATGTGTCATATACTGCCCCTGTATGCATCTTCTTTGTCTTGTCTGTTAACCTACCCAACCTACCTCCCCATATATACCTACTACCCCTCCCCAACATCCCACTCTCACCTGAAAAAAGGGCAATCTGTTCCCACAAAAAAATCTCACCCCATACATAGCTGTCCATGTCACACACATGTCCAGTGGACACATGTAATCCAGTCTAATTGGCACCACAACTTATTATTGTTGTCCTCACCCACTCCCAGGGGTTTGAGTGTCCAAATCTACCTACAAATTCAGTGTATATGCACAGCTGTTGCTGTAGAAGAAATGGGCAGCTATGGACCTTCCCTACACCCTTCCTGCACATCCCTACCTATTTTCCTTACTGTCGTACCTTCTTTATGCCCCTTTTTTCACCACTTTCCTGTCAACCCCTTTTTCTTTTGTTTTAAAGAAATTAGTGTGGGGGTAAGCGGGAGTAAGCACTTTTAAGCTGCAGTAAGTGGGTTTAAGCCTGTTTGCACAGAAGCAAGCACTGCCTACACAGGTTAAGCAATTTAGAAGCTAACCAAGTATAAGAAACTGTAACCAGACGTTAGCAGTGCTTACCTCATGGCAAATCTGCGCAAACCTGCTTACAACTGCTTTAAAGTGCCTTAATCACCCTGTATCCAATGGCCCGTGTTCTGCCCAGCAACAAAATAAATAGCCTCTGCAAGGCTCAAACTCAGGAACCTGCACACCGTAGCCAAAGATATTTACCACTAAGCCATCTCAGACATACATAACCCTAATGTTTTCAAAAGCATATCATCCAGCCCAATCATTCAACAGTACACAGAATGTATTCCAACATTTAGATGTATGTGTGTGTGTAAATATATTAATATCTAAACAGATACAACATATCTATATATGTAGATATACACACACACATATAGATATATAGATATATATATATATATATATATATATATATATATATATATATATATATATATATATATATATATATATATATATATAAACATATATACATGCAAATGCCTACATCTATAGATATGTATGTCTACATCAGCAGATATATTTTATGTATATACATATATATATATATATATATATATATATATATATATATATATATATATATATACATACATCTGTAGATAATGGGGAAATAACAAAAACATATATGTCCACATGCAATGTTAATGGGGTTGAGAGGCCCCAAACAATATACGTCTTGTATGAATAGATATACCCCCCACAGTCAAACCCCCGCAATACAATGCCAAGTGTTGCAGATCCCATAACCAAGACCAGACATGACATAGGCATCCCTAGGATACATATTCACAGACACATATATGCTGATACAGATATACACACACATATATATATATGTATATATATATATATATATATATATATATATAAATATATATGTAAATACACATACATATGCAGAGATATGTACAGTAAGTTACATATGTAGAACGTGCACACAATATGGAACAGCCACTATTCCTACAGTTACTACCTTACCAACTGGAGACTGTATGAGCCACCCATACAAATGACGTTCCTTGCCTGTAACATATACCCACAGAGATATCAAAGGATATAATACCACACACAGGTGTGCATAAATAGTAAAGCTTTATTTGCGTACTATTACAGTTGTATATGCCATGTCATATAGCTGTTTAGACACGGACATCCATATGCAACTGTGAAACAGTTATACTAATACAGTAGTCTGGAAATGTTAACAAATGTTGCTGTCCAGGCCAAGGCCATCAAGTAATACAATAGTAAAGACAGACTGGGCCACAGGATACCAAACAATCAATGGTAAGTAATGCAGGTGTATAGTTCAGCAGCCTCTATCTACACTCTGTAGACACTCCCTAGGGGGTAAAGACCTCAGATGACACAATGGGATGTAACTGTTACATAACAAGGTACAACTGACACCATCACAAGCACATTGACAAACATAACAGTCTGTATGGCAGGTGGCAGTAGGCCTGCATTTAACCAAGGTGGATTGTATGGTAATGTACATCCATATACCTTAAGGCAGCTCACCCCTGATGGTCTTCAGGACTTTTGGCTTTCAGGATTCTGTAGCGCTCCCATATACATATATGTATATATAGATATATGTATACATAGATATACGTATATGTATACATAGATATATGTATATATAGCCATATATGTATGCACATCCTATGTGTACAGATATGCCTAGTTATGTTGGTATATATGTAGATATCAATAACTATATGTGCGTACATAGCTATTCTAATATGCCTACTACTGTCAATATATATATATATATATATATATATATATATATATATATATATATATATATATATATCCATACGTATATATGCATATGTATCTCTATCTGTATATGTGTAGACATGTATTACTCTGTATATGTATATATCTGGGTATTTATTTGTATATCTATGTACATATACATATCCATCTATGTATGTCGATATCTATATCTGTATGTCTATATAGATATCTGGATAAGTATATGTACATATATGTCCTGAACATGGAGTGTAGCCCTACCTCAGCCCCTGTAGCCCCAACGTCATAGTGCAAGGGATGTCAGGTATGTATAGCAGATATACTTGTAGAGTATTGCTACTGTAATAGGGATTGTCTTCACAGACATGGTGTGTGTGGGAGGCCACATCTGCTTTTAACATGCACGCCATTGGCTACTGACAGACATCCTAAGGGCATCATAGTGCAGTACCACTGCTAGCACATAATGCTCCTGTGGACTACAGCAGAGATAATGGCCAATATATGTAGACAGTTTGACACACTCTGGACAGTCCAGGGGTATACACATAACCCCTTAGTGCAACACATGTGGACCATTCCTGACAATGTGGATGCTAACAGTCATGTAGATGAGTAAAACATGTAACTACTGGTATACATTTGCCCCCATAGGTTATGCATTCACACATCCCTGTCTGTCCTGCCACAAAATAACCGCTGGTAAGGAGGTGCCATGGCCACATACCACCCACTAGATTTGACATACATCTGTACAGCATACCACTGCTCTGTCTGACATACATGACTGTTATGGTGGCCTGGCAGCAGTATATCTGGCAAGTAACTGGACATTACATCTCACTAGGTAGGTTCACTAAGCTGCTAGGCATATAACAAAGCACTATGCAGGCTACAGGCTGACCGACTCAACACTGGCCTACATTTCCGATGGAGGAATGCACATGTACCTGCACATAGATAGCAGGCTCTACAGGCATGCCACAGCACAGAGTAACATACACCTGTGTGTAAGTGCACCACCACAACCAATGTGAACACAGCCACAGTTACATATAGCATACTAGCATATTATTACAGTATATGGACTATCTGTTCAACACTAACCTCATATGTGCCACCCACACACTAACCCTACATATACTGGGCCGCTACACAGTGTGGTCCGCTGCCTGTCTGGGGTATGGGATATTTGCGTGTAAGGCCCTACAGACATGTAAGCAGATAGGGTAACATACAGTGGAGCAGCATGTAACATCAGATAGAACAGGACGAAGAACAATGACATCTACCACAGTCTGTACACAGGCCAAGGTACATATTAACAATACACACACTGCCGACAATCACCATAAGTACACAGACCTCAGTATTGTGCACAAAACCACAGAATGTCCAGGGTATGTCATCAAATATAACCCCTTCTATACATTACATGTGTAGCAGTCTGATATCTCACTGGCTTGTTATCAGATATGATGTCACTAATTATGGTGTACAGTACATATGCACCCCCTTACTGCATGACATATGTACAAAGATTGTCAGGGTTGAGGCTGGAGGCACATACACAGGGCCAATATTGACATGTTGCTGTGATAACCTCATATATTTACTGTTGTAACAGGGTTTGTTGCACCATATGTCCTATGAGGGATATGAAGTCAGTATCTCTCATGGCTGTCACCATCTACAGACTGCAATCCTCACACTACCTTCTGCAGTTCACAGATAGGTGCTCTGTGGGTAACACCTGAAACAAAAGGCACCACACACTGGGCTGTCTGCAGATGGCCCTACAGATGGGTTTTCCCTCATTAACATAGCACTGACATGGTAGGTATATAAACATGTAGGACAGCCATGTCCACACACACACAGTTAAACCAACATTACTCCAAATCCAGTATAGCAGCACTTACAGTCTGTAGTCAGGTCAGGCACATCCCCCTCCTGTGTATTGGCCTGTTTTCACAGTGTATGTTGTTAAAGGTAAACCCCAAACCATCTGAGATGCTGTTTGCCAAATAACAGATCAAGTTCCTGTTCACAGTGAATGAATGGCCCACCACCAACATGATGTTCGTAGATATCGGTGTGTGCTTCCATGCAATTGGCTATGGGAATGTTACCACATCTGTTCCGCATGCAATCAGCTAGAGGGGGACTTAAATTCATGCAGAGACCATCAGCTGAGCCTGAGTATCACAAAATACACATGTTGCTGCCTAAGCAAAGCAGGTGTAAGTTTCCACATCCACCAGAGAGGGAGTAAGAGAGGCAGACAGAGGCACAGATAAGCCAGGGAGGGGTCAGAGAGTGAAACTTATGCATGTTTGTGTCACACACCTACCAGTACAGGGTATCAAACCCCCGATGACTATGCAGTGCTATCACATGTCCATGCAGTTATTAGATGTGCCACATAGGTTACATGGTGGGGAGCCCTCAGAACTTATATGTGATGGTGAGTGACATCTGCAACAGGGATATGGTAGCTATGTGGTAGGTGTAGTACACGTGCCTGCCCACATGGACAGGTGTCAGCATTAACACAGCCACACTCTCACAGGGATGCACACACATTGCCACACTTGGTAGTGCTAGGAATACAAATCATCACTAGTGGGATTGCCACAACATAGTACTGTGCAGATATCACATGCACCACAAGGGTCATACGGAGGTTATATGTGCAAAGGTTATGTGGAGGTGTCTGACATCAGACAGCATGCTTCAGTATGCCAGTGGGGATTGTAGTAAGTGTGAATGTGGTCATACACATCATAAACAACACACACAGACACGGGTGCCAGTACTGACATGCATGTGTGCACTGCTTCACAGGTGTGTTGTGAATGACGGTTCTAGATGGCTATACAAGGCTATGTGATGGGTATACCTTAGCATCAGGCCACATGACAATGGTCTTCATTGTGGCTCAGGGGTGTATTGTCTGGAGTTGCCAACACAGGTAGGTATTGTATTAACTATCAGGTCAACTGGGTGACTATTGCGTATGGCCAACGCTGTGCATTGCTTGCCATATATGTGTTCCTTAGTCCATGATATGGACAGTGTCTGGGATGTGCACACCTCCCACATGCATGTACAGTGACATGTGGAACTGTACCTGAGGTGTCTGGCCCATGTTGTGTACACAGATCATTATCATCAGATGTGCAAGTCCTGGCCTCATGTAGTGGGAACTGTTCATGGACAGCAGGTTTGCCCTGCACCTACATTGATAGCATGATACTGGTATTCCCTGGTGTCAGTGGCATCTGCCCATACAGGGCTTGTGTTTCAGGCATGTTATGTCCTTGGTGCATCACATTTGATGGCACCACAGATGTTGCAGGTGTCCAGTGGGGAATGTGGGGGAGGTGCACTGTCGGCATGTACATGCCTATTGGACTGATGGACAGGGTGCCATGCCCTCTGTAGCTCACTGCAATCACACCATGGTTACTATAAGTGGGCAATATGCAGGGTACTACCAACATAACACCTGTTGCCTAGGCAAGTGTATGTGTGTATGAGACATGGGTTGAGAGTGTACCCTGGGTAATACAGGGGTTGCTAACGTTGTTCATCAGGCATTGATATCACATTTAGCGGTATGGATTTGCACCCCAGCCTCTTGGCTATTTCACATCTGTTATCCATGTACAGTGGACATTGTGATATATACTTGGCCCACCATATAAGAAGTTTGCAAAATCCACTCCACACAGGATACGAATGACAAACACAGACACACACTCACACCTGTCATGTCTGGGATTAGAACTCCTAAATAACTAGTATATTACACTATAGCACTACACTGTTATAGGATGCACTATGGAGATTACTGGAGTTCTTATTTTCCAAAGGTGTATTTCACAGTGAATGACATCAACAGGATTGCCAAAGTAGGGCATTTGAATTGTAGTGAGTGTGACGAGCCTACCATGCATTGCTCCCTACACAAACATAGAAACACACACAAAACATCAACAACTGCCATGTGTGGAGATAGAACCCCTCCCAGCATTCTATATCACACTACAGCATGATACTGTTATAGGATGCACCACAAAGATAACTGGAGTTCCCCTTTCCCAAAGGTGTATTTCACAGGGAATGACATCAGCAGCATTTCCAAAGTAGGGCATTTGAATTGTAGTGAGTGTGACTAGCCTAAAATGCATTGCTTCTTACACAAACATAGAAAAACACACAAAACCTTCAGAACTGTCATGTGCGGGGATTGAACCCCAACCACAGTTCTATATCACACTACAGCATGATACTGTTATAGGAAGCACCACAGAGATTACTGGAGTGCCTCTTCCCCAAAGGTGTATTTCACAGTGGATGACATCAGTAGGATTGCCAAAGTAGGGCATTTGAATTGTAGTGAGTGTGACTAGCCTAAAATACATTGCTCCCTATACAAACATAGAAATACACATACCTGCTATGTGTAGGGATAGAACCCCTACCAGAGGTCTATATCATACTATAGCATGATGCTGTTATAGGACCCACCACAGAGATTACAGAAGTGCCCCTTCCCCAAAGGTGTATTTCACAGTGAATGATAGCAGGATTGCCAAAGCAGGGAATTTGAATTGTAGTGAGTGTGACTAGCCTAAAATGCATTGCTCCTTACACAAACATAGAAACACACACAAAACATTCACCACTGCCATGTGTGGGAATAAAACCCCTACCAGAGTTCTATGTCACATTACAGCATGATGCTGTTATAGGACACACCACAGTGATTACTGGAGTGCCTCTTCCACAAAGGTGTATTTCACAGTGAATGACATCAGCAGGATTGCCAAAGTAGGGCATTTGAATTGTAGTGAGTGTGACTAGCCTAAAATGCATTGCTTCCTACACAAACATAGAAACACACACAAAACATCCACAACTGCCATGTGTGGGGATAGAACCCCTACCAGAGTTCTATATCACACTACAGCATGATGCTGTTATAGGATGCACCACAGAGATTACTGGAGTGCCCCTTCCACAAAGGTGTATTTCACAGTGAATGACATCAGCAGGATTGCCAAAGTAGGGCATTTGAATTGCAGTGAGTGTGACTAGCCTAAAATGCATTGCTCTTTACACACACACACACACACACACACACACACACACACACACACACACACACACACACACACACACACACACACACACACACACACACACACACACACAAAATTACCAAGTCTGGGATTAGAACTCCTACCTCACTAATTTATCACACTACAGCAGTATGCAGTTATAGGACATGTTACAAAGATTACTGGGCTACAGTCTTCCTAGAGGTGTATTTCTAGGTGGATGACATCAGCAGCCTTGCCAAAGTAGAGCAATTGAATTGTAGAGTGTGTGACTACCCTAAAAAGGCATTGCTCTCTACACAGAGTTGGACAGACACACAAACATACTTGCCAAGTCTGGGATTAGAACTCCTACCTAACTATTTTATCACACTACAGCAGTTATGGCACATACTATGAAAATTACTGGGCTATAACCTTCCCAGAGGTGTATTTCTAGGTGGATGACATCAGCAGCCTTGCCAAAGTAGAGCATTTGAACTGTAGAGTGTGTGACTACCCTATAAAGGCATTGCTCACTACACAGAGTTGGACAGACACACAAACACACTTGCCAAGTCTGGGATTAGAACTCCTACCTAACTATTGTATCATGCTACAACAGTTATGGCACATGCTACAGTGATTACTGGGATACATCCTTCCCAGAGATGTATTTCTAGGTGGATGACATCAGCAGCCTTACCAAAGTAGAGCATTTGAGTTGTAGGGAGTGTGACTACCCTAAAAAGCATTGCTCTCTACACTGACAGAGATAGACACACACACACACACAGTTTCCATGTCTGGGATTGGAACTCCTACCTATCTAGTTTATCACACTACAACAGTACACAGTTATGGGATACACCACAGAGATTACTGGGCTACAGTTCTCCCAAAGGTGTATTTCACAGTGGATGACCTCAGCAGGCTTTTCATAGTAGGGCTAAGGGGAGAGCAGTACATGTGCATGGGCCATAACCCATTCATCTAGAGGTTGACACACCACATGTGAGCACACACAGGGTCAGATTTCACAGGTACGTGTATACAGCTGCTAGATGACTACTTCCTTGTACAGTCATGTTGCACAACTACCATGTGCACCACATAGTCTGTGATGCTGACAGATGCCGATGGATAGTATCTACAGTGAGTGGCATCTGAACCTCATGTGGTTGTGGAGCTTTGGCTGTTTGGGACAGGCCAGACTGGCTCCTTGTCACAGTCACCCTCTTCCACACTTCTATGTATGTCTACCTTTGGCTTATTATAGTGTGTTGTCCTTAAATATATGTCTGTATTCCTATCCACTGTGTGTGTAAAGCATGTGTGGTGCATACTGAGGAGTGCCTGAACTAACATCTGCGACTGCCAGATATATCTGGTCCACTGGTGTTTGCAAGCATGGCCTTCATGTGTTTAAGTGTGTGAGCATGCCCTGTATGCTCCTCTGTATTGAATGTGTGGATCGAGTCCAGGTAGTTTGTACTGCAGTGCTGACCTTTGTGTTGTACACCTACAGGTAGCATACTGTTTCTGCAGAATATCCATTGATCATTTGGCATTGACTGTTACTACATTTCTACATAGGATGGGGGGGGCACACCTGACTATTTCTACATTTCTACATAGGATTGAAGGAGCACACCTGACTGTTACTATATTTCTACGTAGGATGGGGAGGCACATCTGACACCTATACACATTTGCTATGACTGTACTGGTATGTCAGGTTCTCCATTTCATTCTGTATTCTTACCTATCATGCTGACTAGAGGCATACCAATGTACTACAGATCTTAGTTTTGATTTACCTACATATTAGTTTCTGACTTCTTACCCTTCAGAACTAACGTCCCACTGTCTGACCTGCTGTAGTCTGTCTGTGTAGGCCTGGGGGGAAGTTACCCATAGCCATCATTCAGAGGCCATAGCACAGCCTTTGTTTGTGTTTGTCTACACATGTTCTGCTGTATGTGACTGTTATTGGGTATGTGAACCCCCCTGAATGGCATGTGTGAGTGTGAGTCACTTACTTTGTGGGTGTCCCAGTATTGAGGGTAGTGCTGCAGGGCTGCCTATGTCAGATGCACATAGTACACTCCCTACACATGGTTGAGCACAGGTAGTGTAATGTTTGGCATTCCTTTTACTGTATGTGAGAGTCAGAGAGAGGTGTTATTCCCAGGGTCCCTCCTGTGTCAGTATATGCACTATGCACTGCCTTTTTTCCAAGGCCAGGGCATACTGGGCATGCCTCCTTCTGCCTAATGCAGCAGACTCAGGTTGTTCCTTCTCCGAGTCACTCTGTGCCTGTGCAGGCCTTGGCAATGGTGGGGGGGGGGTTGTGTGGCCCTGCCCTGTGCTGTTCCTGCTGCAGCTGTTTCCACAGGATCATATTGTGCAGCATGGCACATACAGGGACCATTTGGGTACATGTAGCTGGTGAGTACTGCAAGGCTTCACCGGATGTGTCCAGACACCGGAACCATGACTTGAGCATCCCAAACACATGCTCTACAATAATTCTGGTCTGTGCGTGTGCCTCATTATGGAGTTCTTGTTCAGGTGTGTGTGCATTTCTGATGGGTGACATCAGCCACGGCTCCAGTGCGTATCCAGCATCTCCCACTAGGTGACCATGAGGGATGTCCCCAGTGGCAAATCTCTGGTGCAGCTGCATCAGATGCCAGATGTGGGAATGGTGATAGCTTCCAGGGCAACCAGCACACACATTTATTATTATGCATTGGGCATTGCATATGACCTGGCAGTTGATGGAGGGGAAGCCCTTATTGTTGATGTAGACCCTACCGCGCTCACCAGGTGGTGCTTTGATGCTTATGTGCATGCAGTCTATAGCACCCACTACCTCAGGGTATTCTGCTATTTTGTGGAACAGTTGCATATTGCTGGCCAATGCCTCACAGGTGTTTGGGAAATATATGTGCTCACCGATGTGCTGACTTGGCATCCAGGAACTGGTGGAGTACCCTGGATGCTGATACCTGTGAGATCCCTATCATATCCCTAGTTGGTCTTTGGAAGGTACCTGTAGCTAATATTCTTAGGCCTACACATACCTTGGTATCCACTGGGATGGGTTCCCCTCTGTTAGTTCTGTGTGTTAGGCGTGGTCAGCACAGCTCAACAATCTGCTGTAGGAGGCCCCTGTCCACCTTATAGTGCTCCACTATCTCCAGCTCATGTAGCCCCTGATACGTTACCCTGGGTCTGTACACTCTTCTTCATCTCTTCACTGTGGGTTGGTCGACAGCATTCACATCCTCACCACCCTCAGCCTCTTCCACAAGTTGTTGTATGATAGCTATTGCAGCCCCTATCATTTTGCTGTTGTGAGTGTTAAAAGTTCCCTGCTTGTTACACCGGTGGGGTAGAGTGTGGGAAAAACCAGAGGGGGAGGTGTTTTCATATTTTATAATAGTGTTCCGGGCTGGGCTGGTCTGCTGCCTGTGTAATTGGCTGATTCTGATACATTTCAACTGCCAGCTATGCTAGTTCTCCTAGATTACCTTACTACTGCTGTTTTCCCTTCCCATTGCTATTCCTGTTTAAACCCAAGGGCACGCCACACAAACATAGTGCTCAAATGTACACAGAGCTTCTATTTCCTGGTTTAACTTTTTTTTTAAACCTTTAAAACCCAATGTGTGGCGCACACACCCACTTAGGCAATGTGCAGAGTGCTAGGCAGTTTCAAACACACCCCCTCGCTTAGCTGTGCTTAGCTAAGAGCAAACCTGAGCCACGGGGCTCCAATCCACTTACAGTATGCCTGACACACACTCCCATGATATCAGCTAACTCCTTGGCTTGCATTAAGCTATTCCTACTCTTACACTGTTGGGACCTGACTAGCATGCTGGGGAAAACTGGGATTAACTATCATTCCCCTCATTTGTATAGTATTACCTGCTAATTCATAGTTACATGTTTCACACTGAGCCTCCCCCTTAGCAACCATTGATCACTGGCCATGATGTCTTCTGCCTGCTTTTGACTTGCAGGGCAGAATAGTGATTTTTAGTTAGAATGCTTATTTTAGGTTTATTATTTTATTTTCCTCCCGATCCCATTTGCAAACCACTGCCCTATGCTTAAACAGCCAAGATCGGATAAAAAAATAAAAGTTGATTTTTTTTTTTATGTTGTTTGCAATGCCAATGGCCTTATTCTTGGCCATTTGCATGCTTCCTGACTGATATCATCATCTTCTTTCAGCTGTTCCCGTTAGTGGTGGACACAGTGGATCATCTGTTTCTATTTCTTCCTGTCCTCTGCATTTTGCTCTGTCACACCAACCACCTACATGTCCTCTCTCACAACATCCATAAACCTTATCTTAGGCTTTCCCCTTTTCCTGTTACCTGGCAGCTTCATCCTTAGCATATTTTTCCCAATATACTCAGCATCCCTCCTCTGTACATGTCTAAACCAACGTAATCTTGCCTCTCTGGCTTTGTCTCCAAACCTTCCAACCTGG
Source organism: Protopterus annectens (assembly GCF_019279795.1). Classification (NCBI taxonomy): domain Eukaryota; kingdom Metazoa; phylum Chordata; order Ceratodontiformes; family Protopteridae; genus Protopterus; species Protopterus annectens. Next base: position 1,198,162,264 of record NC_056746.1, on the reverse strand, counting down.
GCTGCCTCTCTAATATACTTATTCCTAATCCTGTCCACCCTTGTCATACCCAGTGCAAATCTTAACATCTTTAACTCTGCCACATCCAGCTCAAACTCCTGCCTTTTTGTCAATGCCACTGTCTCCAACCCATATAAGATATGCTTCCTGACTGATATGCAGCCTTTATTTGGAGCTGTCACGGCTCCGTTTTGGATTTTTCAGAAATGTACTTTGTTACTAACAGAGTACATTTCTACAGATTGCACTAGTCCTACATGGCCAGTTACAAGCTTCCTGGATTGCAAATGCACCTAATTTGCATGGATTTCTCCCTCAAATGGGGTGATTTGCATACAGGTCTTAGTCCATGCAGGACTAGTGCAGGAGTGCTCATGCATGCCCCTGCAGGCTGTTCCTGGATCGCATGGCAGGCATATTGCCTGCAAGAGCTCCTGCACTGATCCTGCATACTGTGCAAGGCATGCAGAATCCAGGGGAGGGTTTTTCTGTTAAGCACACCAAGCTTCAAACTCCTGAAACAAAGATACTGTCCACTGGCAAAAAGGAACCTTCCTGTTTTAGATACTACATACCTGCCAAGAAGCTCACAGGATAACTGTCTCTCACTTATAAGACTAACATTCAAAAGTGCACTGGGTGAAAAAACGTTATGCAGTCTGAACCCAGCTACCTTGAAGCACTTACACTTACCCACTGAACTAAAAATAAAATAAAAAAAACATAGAAATCCATCATTGGTGACAACTAATGAGCAATGACATAAAAACATAGAATTTATCTTACAAAGTAGAGTGATTATAAATTGTAAACTGCAGAAATGAAACCAATGTACTACTGCAATTATTAATTGTAACATTGACTAATCATAACATACAGCACATCTAGACCTAGCAAAGCCTTTTGATTTGACACTATTCTCCATGCAAGCATTATTGATAGACTTGTAAATCTAATATGGGTCCTTATATTCTGCAATGGATAGCTAGCTGGTTATCTGACAGAACCCACATGGTTAGAGTAGCAGGTGCCACTTTTAAAATTACTGGTAGTGTATCACAGGGCTCAGTTTTGAGCCCTCCCCTGTTTGGCATAGATTTCTCAGACCTTAAAGCCAGCACTACTGGCCTATGATTAACTAAGTTTACAGATGACTGTAAACTGGGTGTTGTTATTCAGTCATTAACTGACTCACAATTGCTCCAGCAAAGCTTAGACCACATTAACAATTGGTGCAAGGACAATGGACTAAACTAAATTTAAAGAAATTTAGCATAGTTCATTCTGAAAAATAAACCAATTTCACTTACCATATAGGAGATGCACCACTCCAATCAGACACTGTTGTAAGGGATCTGCATACTCTTGTTGATAATTCCTTATTATTTGACCATCATGTCTCCACATTAGTTTGGAAAGCCTTTTATTTTGTCCATCTAATTTCCAAAGGAATCTCTACTAAATCCAATGAAGTCTTAGTTCCCCTTTACTCATATGTTATTAGACCCATTATTAAATATAACTTAGCTTTTGGTATATATTTACCTAAATTTAGCACCAACTTGAGAGACCTCAGAGATTCATAACAAAAAGATCAATTGCCTCAAAAGTCTTAGTTATCAAGAGAGATTGGTAGTCCTTTCTCTGTACTCGGTCTCTTACAGACTCCTCCTTGCAGATCTATGTCTATGCTTTTGTGTCATATAAGATCCAATCGTATTTGATATCCCATTCCTTCACAGAATTAATGGTACATCAAATACTCAGTTAAAGGAACTGAACCTTCATCAGCAGATAAATAAGACACATTGGTATGATACATTCATATCCCAACATATCCCTCACTTCTGGAACAAGCTTCTACTATATGTTAAGCTTTAGTTGCACCTTTGCCACCTTCAGGGTAAACTGAGATAATTGGATGGGCAACCCCCATTGTATCTTGTCTTGCCCTCCTTGAGGATAGAGGGAAATTTTGAATAGGGTTTTTTGGCTAGGCTTGAAATGGTCTGCAGACCAATTGCTTTTGTGCTTACCTATGATCCTATGATACCAATGCATTACTGAAAGTTTCTCTATTTGTTTCTCTACATGTTTTGTATATTAACATGATCTTAAGACTTATAAACCTCTTAATCCTGATTGTACTGATATAAATAGTTATGTTAACTGTATTATACACTTTTTTTTCCTAAATTCTTGTGTTCACTCTCTGTAAATACCTACCATTCATCACATTAGAACAGTGTGTGTGTGTGTGTGTGTGTGTGTGTGTGTGTGTGTGTGTGTGTGTGTGTGTGTGTGTGTGTGTGTGTGTCTTTCGGCTTTTCCCAGTTAGGGGTCGCCACAGCGGAACTCCGGTCTGCTAATGATTAGCAGTTGATTTTTTTACATGCCGAGTTGCCGGCCCTGACGCACAACCTTCATCGAAGGTACGCCCATTCACACGTCTCCACACAGAAGACGCTCTAGCTGAGAACAGTGTTATATGAAAAATTGACTTCTGCTGTAAATACTGTACACATAAGTATGCATTGTGTATGTATTAAGTGCCTGCCATTATCAATACTTATATGAGCCTGAGCTGTGACCGAAAAGGAGCAACTGACCAGCTCAGCCACCCTGTCATCACCTACTAAGTAAACAAATAAATAAATAAATGCAGTTGCAGGTTGACAATGTCATCATTTGTGAGTTCCATAAAGATGCACTCTAATCCTTTGCAAATAAGATTGGTGAGACTTAATAGTTGATAGCTGCTAGGACCGGTGGAAGATCTGCCTTTGTATAATAGAATAGCCACAGCTATTCTCCATGTTTCTGGCACATAGACATTTGAGAGGCAAAGGATGAGCAGACTTAGAAACAAGTCAGGTAAGGCTATGCTTAGTGTTGGAAAGAAAGCAGCCACTACACCGTCTGGACTCATGAAATTACTGTTCTTGGCCATGATAGGTGACCCTAGGACCTACTCTTTGCTGAACTGAGGGGGAAGTTAATACATAATGGTATGCAAGGAATGTTATGGGGAGACGGGGGTAAATGCTGTGATAAATTTGTCTGCTACAATGTTGGCTATGTCCTCGGAGTCTGAGCATGTACTATTGCTATGTTCCAGTTCAATGTAGTACTGGATATTGTTTCCAAGATTTCTAACATAGTAGAAAAGACTATGGTTGTTCCTTGGAAGAGAAATTCAATTAATACATGTCCTTAGAAGACTTAATTTTGTTTTTTAGTTCCTCGTTTAGCCTCTTCTGTTCACTTTTAGAGTTTGATGTATTCCGTTTATCTCTTAGAACAATAAGTTTCTTCCTTTGGTTACCTAATTTGTTAATGCTAAGATTCCATCATAATGGTTGGTCCCTAGCCTAGCATTGTTTTGGGTTGAATGAGGATGATGCCTCTATGCAAACCTTGAAGTGTGAATAGAAACTGTCTGTGAAAGGAGCTCTGTATTCTACTTGGTCATTGAGGGGAGGGGAATTTTTAAATCACATCAGGTTATCAGCTAGCTGCAGTAGCTTTGCCTTTAAGTAATATCTAAAAACACAAGAGTAGGGGAGTATATTTGGTTTTAGCCACATAGTGAATACCATTAAGCAGTGGTCAGGTTTGACCAATGATTTAGTAATTATACTTAGACCATAGTGAGGTCATACATTCGCGGACTAGATCCCATATTTTTGAACCTGTAGTCTTGGGGTGAACTAATTGCTCTAAGGAGTTTGCATTTATTAAATCTAAGAAGAATTATACATATTTATGGTCATGTAGGTTTCCCAGTTTATGAATGGATAGTTGAACTTTCTTAAGGGAATAGTGTTTGGTTCAAAGGACAAGAGTCTCTTTTTCTAGGTATGCCTCATGGATTATGGGTGGCATAGTGGGGGATCTCTACAAGATACGAGAAGCTGTCCTGGAGTAATGTGTCTGACCATTACATCTCCAGTGGAACATGGAAGTAAAGTAAGAGCAGCTACTCTTGTACTAAACGGTGCTAATAGATAGCTTCCCTCCTTGGTGCAGGGACAACCAGACATTGTTAGCATAAAGAATTTCTCTTGACAATGCAGGGCTCACCTGGAAGACAGACACCTGGCATTTGCCCTGAAAGACTGGGAACTGGGGAAGATGCCACCATGTGAAATGAGGGTTAGGCATCCCACTGCCAGTAGCAGCATAACACACAAATGCATTCTGTACGTAATGTTATATGTTTATATGCAGCAAAGGGGAGAAAAGTCTACAAGAAATGATGGTAAATCTGACAAAACATATAATTAACACTCTGCTAGTATGTACTCCTAAATGCTAATGCAAATTACAGCTGGCAAAGACATGGCGACCATTTATGCACTGGTGACCCATGTATGATTAATAATTAAGGGTGCAAAATGGTTGGAGTGAGAAGGAGGAATAAGTGAATCATATTTGCTTGTCTTCCTCATGGTTGAGTTTTTTGGGTGGATCCTGCCTTTTGGGAAACTCCAGTGATGGATGGTTGCCATCTATTTAAGTATGTCAGTCCAGGTCAAGGCAGGAACATTATCAAGTAAAAGCACATATGCCTGTATCCTGCAGGATTCTATTGCATACCATGTGCATTGTCCTGGAAAGAGGAAGTTCACAGTGAATGACTAGGCATGCAGTCAGTGAAACCACCCTTATTTCTCAATTGCTCCAGAGCACTTTCTGGGTGTGTCACTTGCAAGTCACATAGTAAACAAACGGAGGCCGAGGGAATCAAAACCTTGACTACATGAAGCAGGTTGTTAATGGCTCATAGCATCAATTCTCTGCACTAACTGCCAGGCAAAGTTGACATAAATTAATGCCTGTCCTACACGCTCATCCTGTGGATATTTCAGGACAGCACTGCTTATGGCATGATTTAGCAGCAGCTTGAAATTTCACCCTTTTAAACACAAATTGCCGTACTCTAGCAAGAGAGATTCTGTCTTAATAATGTAAGTGTTTCAAACCTAGGTACAAATATAAGTACAACAGTTTAATTTTCTGGAATCAGGATAAAACATCTTCTGCTATTTAATGATACACACTAGCAAGCTTTTCCATCCCCCTTGTTTATAAAGGGTCAAGGTAGGTGACTAGTGTTATATAAAACTAATACTATTAATAAAAATCAGTTACAGAGATATGATGGTCTGCACCTTTTAGAATGACCACTAATGCCACCTGTAATGAACCCTCCCATATGTACTTTCACAGCACAGTCTTAACTCAATTCCCAAAATGTTTTAGGCTCATTAAATTAGCTTAAACATTTCAACTAGTCTGTATTTTCATACAGATTTTAAAACGTACATGCCATTAATAGGTACTTCAGACCATTTTTGAGCTGAATGCACTTTTGGTCTGTGCTGAGTGTTGAGTTAGTTTTCTCTCAGAATAAGTCAGTAGGGGAAAGTGTCATGACAACTCCTTTTGAAATTAGGACACTGGCAAAAACTAGTACCACTGAAGTTGTCTAACATGCAGAAGTCAAAGAGCATTAGAAATACACAGGACCACAGTCTGTCATATACATAGCAAACTATATCAAGTCAGTTTATTGATTCATACCAATAATTTTAAAATCAGACCAAATATTCTTAGGCCACATACATTTTACATGGTGCATATGATTCCTGAAACATTCAGCATATGTTTCTTAGGCTGCATCTTCAGTACAGCATACTTGCCCTTTTAAATTTCATGGCCAGGAAAGTCTAAATCGATAGTGTTTATGTGGAATCCAAAAGTTAAAGCTATTAGCACACACACGTGTGAGTGTGTGTGAGTACATATAGATATATTTAAGTATCTTATACTAAGTGTATGTAGTTGTTCATCTTCTCAAAGTTATGAAAAACAAGAATTGCAGCACATAAAGAGCTAGTCCCATACTGCTGAACTTATAAACTCATAAACTGGAAGAGGGGCAGAGAGAACAGAACACTGGTTCTTTGCAACTGGAAGACAAGAGTTTAACATATATTTCAGAAATTAATAAATATTAAGGGAATAAAAAACAATTTGAAAATGCAATATGTAGGATTGCTTGTATCTGCATTCTGTTGTACAATATGTCATTTACCTATAGGTCTTTTTCGGGTTTTCCTTTCAGTAGTGCAATATAGCATCAAAGAAAATGTAAGCAGTCTGTTACAATGGTAGAAGCTTTTAATATTCATTGGATTTCACAGGGCTTCAATCTTTTCTTAAAAAAGTTGTACATTAGCAACCCCTTGCAGATGCATATATAATTCATATGCATCTATATTATTTAAATGAAGTTTCAAAACTTCGAACATGCCTTCATTGACAGCTTAATGTCGAAAAGGCCAAATTCCAAGCACACGGAACAGCGTTTTTTTTTCCTAGGGAAAAAAATCGCTGGTCCACAAAAAAAAAAAAAAAAAAACACATAATACCCCACCTACTTAAATATACCAACTCTGAGATCACACCACAATGTAGGAAATGGCAAAGACCCAAAAACAGCCTACTGATTTTTTTTCACTAGGAAAAAAGTTGCTGTTCCGTGTCTTCTGGATTTGGCCTTTTTGACATTAAGCTGTCAATGAAGGCACATTCCAAGTTTTGAAACTTGGTTTAAATAATAGGGACCCATTCATACAGTTACAAGGGATATAGAAAGCTCAGGTATTTTGAGAAGAAGTACAATGGCAGTGTGAGAGAATCAGAGGTAATCGAAAAAGAGGTAAAAAATATAATATAGTACTACACATTCTTAGAAAAGACTTTATGATCTATTCTTAGAAATAATTAATGATCAGATGTAATGTTTATGTTCTACAGAAGTACATCAATACAAAAATATGCAGATAATTACATAACTAAACAAGACTTACCTCCGGATTCACTATCCTTCCATACAGGACGAGCTTAGTCCTGCACGGAAGAGGACGTTTAGGAGCAGGATGGCAGCGCACCATGCATATTAATGAAGGCGCACTGCCTGAGCTTCTAAACTGACATGGAGCATGTACAAGTGCAGGGGGTGTGTCTGAGAGCAGAGCTCTCAGAATATACATGCCCCTGCAATCAAGAACAGCAGTTTAGGAGTAAGAATGAGCGAGACTGCTCATCGGTGTTCACATACCCTCAGCAATATCCCCCCAAGTGTGCAAGAGCAATAGTTAAAGCATTTAAATATAAAGAATTTTTTTATGAAACAGATCAAATTTAACCATAGGTGCATGGCTTTGGCCATCACTTAGTTACACTTAATGCAGCTTAAATGGCACAAGCGGATAAAAAGCAAGATATATGCAAATGAAGCAGTACAGCAATAGTGTAGTGGGCAGCACATTCGCCTTACGAGCAGTCATTCCCAATTAGAGTCCCACTACAGTACAATCCATTTTCCATGTCAAATCACTTTATGATCAGATTATTTTGTTGCATAACCTACAACATAACATATATTTGTGAACTGGAGTACTGCATTAAATGCAGATGTGAGGTGTCATTGTCATAATGTTGCAAAGTCCACAGATAATCACAAGTGCCCCATACAGTATATGTACACAGGAATCAGGGATATAAATGGAAGGTTAAATGTGTAATGAATGATAAATCCATACAGTTGCCAAATTCACCACCTGCCCAAGAACCATTAGACATTACTGACTAAATTAGTGCAGTGGTAAGTGGGTGTAACCACTAGTAAGCAAGAGTAAGCATAATTATGCAATAGTAAGCGGGAGTAAGCATACTTAAGCAGTAGTAAGCAGGTTTAAGCCTGTTTGCGTGGGGGTAAGCAATGCGCACACAGGTTAAACAATATTGAAGCTAACTCACTGTAAGCATACATAACCAGTGGTTAGCATTGCTTACCTTTGTGCAAACCTTCTTACAATTGCTTAAAAGTGCCTTAATCAATCTGTATGCATCAGCTGCTTTTCTGGCCAGAAACAAAATAAACAGCCTTTGCATGTCTTGAACCGAGAATCCTGTACACTATGGTCACAGTAGTTAACCACTAAGCCATCACAGCAGTACATAAGACTGAGGTATCACTAAACAGATCTTCACCATAGGAAATACAAACTGAACATGTGAAAGGAATCTATATACAGTTTTATATTGTATAACCTACCACAAGCCATGAATATGTGAATTGGAGTACTGCATTAAGTCCAGATGTGAGGTGTCATTGTAATAAAGTGTTGAAATCCCCTAAGGACCCCATACAGTGTATGTACACATGAATCATGGGTACCAAACACATATATATATAACATTTAATGAATAATAAATCAATGCCACAATGCAAATATAATGCAACTTAAATATTAAGCAATGCTAAGCATTGCACAGTTCAGCTCAGCAGGTGTAAGCAATGTGTAGTCCAGCTAACACAGTCTGCCCATTGGTATACCCCTTTAAGCAATGCCAACTTTAGGTAAGCAGGTTTGCCCATAGCTTAGCCTTTTCAAATCATCCAATCATGGCAAAGTGTGGGAAATTGGCCTTATTTAAACCCAACAGGTGGGAATACATCTCATAATTGGTTCTAGCTTCCCCTTGTAGGCACTATGTCTGGAATGGGAGAGGGTGTGCACTTTTGGGTGCAGCGCTGGGGCATCCAGGAGTCTAGAGTCATGGCAGGACTCCTAGTGAAAGACCATGACATGAGACTGCTGCAGGGCCAGTAGCAGGGTTCCCAGTACAAAGCGGAAGCCTGAGACTGTCTCGTCCGTAACCTCACCAGTGCCACTAGCATACTCCGAACTGGTGAGCAGGTCAGGCATCACTATGCTGACCTGAAGCAGAGAAAGGGGACTCTCTTGTATCAGTGGATCCAAGAGGCTAGGAGGACAGGGGAAGTCCCAGCCATGTGTAAGTATCAGTCCAGTATCTGTTTAATAATTGACAACTCATATATATTATGGAGAGGTATGGCTAAATATTCCTCTTATGTCTTTCACAGCTGCAGGTGAGCCAGCTATGAACCAGGAGGCCAATGGCTGCAGATTGGAGCAGTTGCAATGCAAGGCAGGTTAGTAATACTCTTGCATGTAGTGTCATAGGAAATAAATCTAAAAGTAGTAGTAAGTTAATTGCCTGTATAAAACCTGTATTGTTTAAGGCATGTACTGCATACACCAGAGAATAGGGCAGGAAGAGTCTCATATAGGTTGTATGTAAATAAAAGCATAATAGCCTGACAATTAAGGTCTAACTGCTGGACTGCATGTGTTCACTCTGGTATCATATGGTAATGTAGAGTTGCAATCACTTAATAGTACTGTTGTAGTAAGCACTGTTACCCACACTGTACTACATAAATAAATTGTGTAGGAATGTCTGTATATGACTGTTGTAATCCCAAGAGGTCAAATAGTACAACTGAGAGAGACTTAGACAGAAAACACTGAAAAGACAGACAACAAAATCCAAATAGCACACTCAACTGCAATGTGAACTGTTGTATTTTTTGCACACACATCCATGGTTCAAATTATGGGAGTGGTAGTAGGCTGTATGCAGAATCATACCCCACAAGTGTACAGAAATGTCCAGAATGTCCAGTAAATCGGCCCATAGCTGCTGCCTGTCACCCTGTCCCTCTGGCAAACAAGTGGGATGATACCAGAGGCTCAGGCAGCAAACAAGGCATACAACTGATTGTCAGACATCTTTAACAACAAACCTGTCACTCTAGCAACTGCCCAAAATGTTATGAGAGTAAGTAGCCAAGTATGTCCCATATCCACCCCATGTTGTCAAGCTGTGACCAGAGTGTGTACAGTAACAGAATAAGACATATGTGCATAATACTAATGTGGAAACTGGTAATTTGGCAACATGCAGGTAGTGCTAACAAACATTGCTCCTACAGGTCTGTCAGATACGAACACTGTGCCTATAAATAAAAGATTAATATCCTGTACTGGTGCTGTTTACTCTGTTATTGTATGGCATTGTTAGTGTTGCAGTAGCTCAGAATAATAAGGTATCAGTCATCGCTGTCACCCACACTGCACTACATAATACAACTTTCTAGGAAATCCTGTATAAGAGTGTTGTAATTACAAGGTCAGAATGTAAAACCACAAGAGAATTATAGACAGAAATCAGACAAGAGATACACAGCAATACCTATATAGCACATTAAACTGTGATGGACAGTGTCTTATATTTAGCAGACACAGCCATGGTTCGTATCCTGGGAGTAGTAGTAAGCTGTATGCACAATCATACCCCACAAGTGTTCAAGAATATCCAGAATGTCCAGTTATTTGGCCCATATCTGCTGGCGGTTACCCTACCCCCTGCCATATCAGTGTGCCAATTTCTGACATGTAGGCAGCATGTCATGTCATATAACTGACTGTCAGACCTGTACATATTTGGAAAATGTCAAATAAAACAAACCTGTCATTGTACAAGTCATTAAAGATTTAAGAGGCCAATAGTGAAAATGTGTCCCGGTTCACCTACATGTGGTGAAGACATGCCCAGAGTGTGTGCAATAAGAGATGGACAGGTATGTGCATAACATCAACTTGGAATCTGGGAGTATGTGTAGAAACAGTTAGGTAGTGTCAACAAACAATACCTCCACAGGTATACCAGGTAAGAGGTGTATACTGCATGTAAAACCAGTTCATGTATATAGTTGTCGCCAGCCATACCACTGTCCAAACTAAGGCAATCGGGTAATGTACTAATACTTGTAAGGTACAGATCTCAGCACTGACTACAAAAGTAATGCAAACTGCAGGGATATACTAGTTGTTAATTGATATCTCCCCCCCACCATATCTGCATGAATAAACAAAATACACAACTAAATTGGTATGTGCTGACTTAACTCTACTGTTGAGACATATGTCCTACTGTTTGATAATTATGTAAATCTGTTTCTATGCATGTGCTATGTTGAAATACTCCCATATTGGTGGCATGCTGCCATCAATGTACCTGCAAGATGTTGTAATGACCACTGTGGTCCCATATATGCATGTGTTCTGTTTGCTATGCAACTGTTCCATATCTGGTGTTTGGGCTAATGGGAATAGCTATGCATGCTGTTATACCTACTCCTGGAATGTGTTGACTATTACTAACCCACATATTTTGATTAAACTTAAACACCATAGCACATTTGGAAAGGCTGGTCTCGACAGACCCACCTGTCCCACCTCAGCTAGCCATGGCACTGGGCACCAGCATGCCTGGACCCCAACCCGGGATCTTCTCGTCTGCTGGTCCTGCACCACCTTCGGGTGGAACTGCCTCAGGGGATGGGGCTCACCCCCCCCGGGAGTGGGTGTGCACAGGAACCTGTCACCTATCGCCAGGTCCGGGTTGTGGTGTGTAGTGAGCTCCACAGGGAGGTCGGAGATCTGCTACGCCAGCTTGAGGGCATGTGTCATGACTAGAGGGTCAGCTTGGCTCTCATACTCAGCCCCCAGCACAGCCACTTTTGGGCTGTGAAGGTGCAGTGGTGACTTCCCATGGGTGGGGACCTCAGTCCCACTGTTTCCACTAGGGGGCTCATGGGCTTCCGATTTCCCAACACCCCTCCCCATCAAGGTGTTTACCCCCCACATGTGTCATATAACGCCCCTGTATGCATCTTGTTTGTCTTGTCTGTTAACCTACCCAACCTACCTCCTCAAATATATCTACTATCCCTCCCCAACATCCCACTATCACCTGAAAAAAAAAATAAAAGGGCAATCTGTTCTCAAAAAAATCTCGCCCCATACATAGCTGTCCATTTAGCACATGTCCACTGGACACATGTAATCTGGTCTAAATGGCTTAACAACATATTATTGTTGTCCTCGCCTTTCTCTGAGGGGTACAAGTGTCCAAATCTATCTCCAAATTCAGTGTATATGCACAGCTGTTGCTGTAGAAGAAATGGGCAGCTATGGACCTACCCTACACCCTTCCTGCACATCCCTAGCTATTTTTCCTACTGTCATTCCCTCTATGTGCTCCTTTTTCACCACTTTCCTAGCAACCCTTTTTAATTTCGTTTAAAGAAATTAGCATGGGCGTAAGTGAGAGTAAGCAGTTTTAAGCAGCAGTAAGCAGGTTTAAGCCTGTTTGCACTGGGGTAATCAATGCCTACACAGGTTAAGCAATTTAGAAGGTAACTGAGTATAAGAAACTCTAACCGGAAGTTAGCAGTGCTTACCTCTGTGCAAACCCACGCAAACCCACTTACAACTGCTTAAAAGTGTATTAATCACTCTGTATGCAACAGCCCTTGTTCTGCCCAGCAACAAAATAAACAGCCTCTGCAAGACTTGAACCAGGACCCTGCACACCATAGCCAAAGTGATTTGCCACTAAGCCATGTCAGCTATACATAACTCTGATGTTTTCGCAAACATATCATCCAGCACAGGCATTCAACAGTACATGAAATGTATTTAAACATGTAGAGGTATGTGAGTATGTGTGTGTATATATATATATATATATATATATATATATATATATATATATATATATATATACCTATATATATATATATATATATATATATATATATATATATATATATATATATATATATATATATATATATATATATATACATACATACATACATCTATAGATATATATGTCTACATATATATGTAAGTATATATCTATATATATATATATATATATATATATATATATATATATATATATATATATATATATATGTATGTATATACAGATATATATCTTTAGATATAAAAGAGAACATAAATACATATATGACCACAGGCACCGTTAATGGGGGTGAAGGGGCCAGAGCTACATGTCTTGTACATATTTATATTACCCCCCCCCACACAGCCAAACAGGTCTACCCTGAAATACAATACCCACTGTTGCAAGTCCCATAACCAGGACCCGACACAACATGGGCACAAGATTTTAGCAGTAATCCATCCCATCTGTATGATGTCAGGCTGGTATCAATAACATGTCATACAGTACAGTACAGTCTGGCTACCAAAGGGAATGTACAATGTGGAAGCAATAAACATTCCTAAGATACATATAACACACACATATATGCATATATATATATATATATATATATATATATATATATATATATATATATATATATATATATATATATATATATATATATAGATATATATATATAGATATGTAACTACACATACATACACAGATATATGTATAGGAAGATGCATATTTAGAGGGTGCACACCATACAGAACAGCCAGTATTCCTACAGTTGCCACCTTACCAAATGGACACTGTATAAGTCACCCATACAAAAGACAATTCTTACCAGAAACATGTACCCACAGCGAGGTCAAAGGATAAAACACCACACACAGGTTTGCATACATGAGAAAGCTTTATCTTTGTACTATTACAGTTGTACATGCCATGTCATATAGCTGTTTAGACTTTGAAATACATATAAACAGACTAATGCAACTCTCAAACACATAATTTAGTACTGTATTCTGGAAAGTTTAACATATGTTGCTGTCCAGGCCAAGGCCTTCAAGTAGTACAACAGTAAAGACAGACTGGGCCACAGGATAACAATCAAGCAACAGTAAGTAATGCAGAGGTATAGTCCAGCAGCCTCTATCTACACTCTGTACACAATCCCTAGTGGGTAAAGACTTCAGTTGACACAATACAATGTATCTGTTACATACCAAGGCATAACTGAAACCATCACAATCACACTGACAAACAGAACAGTCTGTATGGCAGGAAGCAGTAGGCCTGCATTTACCCAAGGTGAATTGTATGGTAATGTACATCCAGATACCTTAAGGCAGCTTACCCCTGACATGCCTCACATGTTGTAACAGCCTTGATTAGTTATGGTGCATCCCCCCAATAGATTCACATACAGGGGCATAAACCACTGTTACATACACTGACCTCTGGACAGCAAAAGGCACACGTATTGGGCAGATGAAGCCCACACATATATGGACCCAACCCCACAATATGTGTGGGGGCCACAACAGCAGTGGAATGATGGCAGGAATGGCAGCATGACATACTCACAGGCCACTACATAACAGCATGTCATATGGACAAAGCCTGGTATGTAGGTGGAGGACAGAGGCTGGAACACAGGCCCATATTTGAAATAGTGTTGTCATACACTAAGCAAGTTGCTGGTGTTACAGGATAGTCTGCAACATACCCTTAGTCAGGAATATAAAGTCAGAAACACAAATGGATGTAGCCTTGTATTGATAGCACTCAAACCACTCGCTCTCAGTGATATATCTGACACAAGACCTGTGTTGTGGATAGGCAAAACATAACAGGCGCACTTCTGGCCATCAAGTGGATAGGCACACAGTTGAGAGCTATGCAGACAGACTGCAGTCCATGTTAAACTAGTATGTACACACAAACCCTGTAACACTGGTGCTATACAATGCATACAACAACACTACTCACTCTCTATTTGTAGTTCTGGAACCTCATACAAATATGTAGCTGGCCTGAGTGTGCAAGTTCTCTTGTAAGAGGTATTGCTACCAGCTGTCTGTAACACTGCTGCCCACACACAGGAAGGATGTCCACCATACAGCAAAGGTAAAGGGACCATGCCCACATGATGTAGGGATTTATAGTTGTGGGTTGCCATGACAGTGGTTATTGGAAGTACTACACAGCATGTTGCATGCAGGTAGCAAGTGGAGGGCACTGATTGGTGCAGAGGCCATCACCTGATCATGTGCATTACCTACAAAAGCCATGCTGTGATCTATTTCAAGCAGCTCAATCCATTTACTGGAGAGAGATGGAGAGAGAGAGAGAGAGAGAGAGAGAGAGAGAGAGAGAGAGAAAGAGAAAACAGATCCACAAACAAACCAAAAACAGAAACAAAGGAAGCAGGCTAAGGCCATAGCCAAGGACAAAAACATACTCTTACAAGGACACCATCCACAACAGACCTCATTCCCACAACAGGTATTTGAAGTATATGCATGTATTTGACTGTAGTACTTCATCCATAATACTAGGGTAGATGATGTGGAATTATATATATGTGCCTTCAGGTGTTGCTGTTGCAATGATGCTCAGCTGAACAACTGCTATGGACAATAGAGTCTGTCCCTGTGGGTAGTGGGCCATACCCTCAACTGTGCAGAGCAGCACCGACTGACAAGATGTAAGCCAACATAGTGTACATTGTGTAATGGAAAGGATTATATTATTGTGGCCAAAAGCTGGTGGTGGAAGTAATGCCATAATGATGGACATGTGGGTTTCAGAGCCCACCACTTGCAGGACACTCAGGTTAATATATATTGTAGCATGCTGAAATGCCATAGGTGTGTAATAGGCTTACTTGCAATCTGGCCCTATATATACCCCCCTAATGTTAGGCTGTGTCCATATGTGACACCTGTCTGTGTTGTAGCAAGGCAGAACAGTGCAGTTATGCAGGAAGGAGAGTTAGAAATGTTGGACCTGATGTCTGAATGTACCCCATATATAGGTATGTATATGTGTACACACACACACACATATATAAATATATATATATATATATATATATATATATATATATATATATATATATATATATATGTCTACATATATACAAACACACACATACACACAGATACACACACACACACACACACACACACACATACACACACACACACACACGTATGTAAATACATGTCCCCTATATTACCACCACAGTGCTGCATGCTATGTGTGAGGGAACAGCACACATAGCAATACATACAGATATATAAAGCTGCAAGTGTGTGCAACATGTATGGGTATGTCACATGTGAACCACTTGTTGGGACCATATTGCCCTTGTCTGTGAAGTAGGGAATGGGAATACGGGGAAGGATAGCAGATATATTTGTGGAGGAGGTTTGGGCTGGTAGATATAGATGACAGCCTACAGGGGTGGTATATGACACATGTGGTGGGTAAACACCCTGGATGGTGGGTGTGGTCTGTGATATGGAAGCCCCATTAGCCCACATATGGAAACAATGTGAACAAGGCCCCCACTCATTTCTAGTCACAACAACAGTCCACGGCCTTGAAGGTTCCTGGCCTAGAGGCTGAGCAGGAGGAGCATGCGGACCCTGTGATTGTGTACTGGCTGCCTCAAGGTGCTTTAGCACATCCCACAAGTGTCTTTGGAGCCCCCTATGGAACAGACCCTGGACCTGACCTCGGGTGACAGGATCATGTCTGTATGTGCCCCCGGGGGGGAGACAACATCTCTTGAGGTGGTTCCACCTGAAGGTAGTGCTGGACCAGTAGATGTGGAGGCTCCAGGGTGGGTCTCACATGTGATGTGGACTGGTACCATGGCCAGATGATGTGGGAGCTGGTTCTGCTGGCAACTATTCCCTAAACATGCTATTGTGTCACTGTTAATGACCATACATGGGTAGTAATAGTCCACACAATCCCAGAACATGTCCAACAGTATGTATAGAGATCCCAATAACACAGAATCACATATGTGCAGCAATCACATAGCAAGCATACAACATGCATATGTGGAACCATAGTGGCCCTGACAATGGCATGCAGGTGAAATAGTCTGTAACAGGCCAGCAATGATAGTGTCCACACAGGGAACATGGCTACAAACACATAGCACAAAGTGTGGTACAATATAATATATGTCCCAATGGTAGGTAAGCTGTAGCCATACTTATTGAGTTATGTGAACAGTTTGTTGTCACTGATATGGTGAGGAGTGACAGAGATGGGTATCAAGAAATATGGTAACCTTGCTATATGAGTTGTTCAGACCTGTTTCCATCTTTATGTCTTTCAGGCAAGATGTCCCACGGCCGTTTACCCGTATTCAGCTGCGGAAAATGAGGTAATCTTGAACCACCTTATACAGCACTACCCAGTTCTATTCAGCAGGGCCACCCATGAGTAGCAGTAGTGAACCACCCTGTGGAATGTTCCTAGTCCATAGGGTCAATGTTGTCGGCCTGCATAACCGCAATGATGAGCAGGTCAGGCATCATTGTTCTGACCTGCTTCTCAATGCCCGTTGGTGTGCTGCTGCAGTCCGGGGGGGATCACCTCGCAACAGGGGGGGATCATGCCATCCACCCCCCAACACGTGTTGAGGAACTCCTTGCCAGCCTCGTGGCACCTGCCCACTCACACACCCAACAACTGGCAGAGACGATTGTGGAGGCGGGTGCTAACCACACACTGGCTGAGGAGCGTGCAGGTAAGGCCACAGGGTGCATCAGTAGACCACTGTTGCGTATGCATCCACATCTTTACCTGCATATCATGCATATGTGAGATGTCATATATATATATATAGTCTGTTGCTGCGTAGTAGTAATAAACAGATGTGCATAAGCAGTAGTATTGTAGACTTGTACTGTTGATGTACTGTAATGCCGCACCTACCCTGTAGCAATGCTACAGCTGTGGCCACTGACATCACATCTCTCACACTCTTATGTAGGTCCCTCTTGTATACCACCAAGGCAGCAGCCTGTAGCTGATGAGTATGGTTTATGTTGATGCTTGCCAATACACCGGGCATGTAATGATTATGGTATATTCCATGCACACATTTAACACATCTACCCATAATGCATGCCGTACATGCTCACATATTGTTGCTGTTAAATGCACTGCATCACTGTGGTGACCATGATGGGGTATCTGAAGGGTATGTCAGACACCTGCAAGATAACTAACATCCTGTCATTGTGAAATGTGTCCACAGGGATGAGCATAATGGTGGGACACATGGCCTACAGTAGGGACATGTGTGAAACATCACCCTTATACAGTGCAACAACAGTGTATATACCAGTATTACAATGGCAACTGTTACAGATCTACACTATGGCATAACATAATACTGTGGTCCACATTATTAGCTGGGACTAGGCTGTTAACTTGGTGTTCAGTGTATGGGTCACTGCAAACTGACACACATGTGCAGGCCATACTTGTCAAGCATCTGCAAAAAAGCTGAAGGTGGGGAGGGTGTGTCAGCATGATACACCAGTGCACTGCAGCAGGGATCCTAAGGATGCTAAGAATGGCTGTATCTGCACACAGTCAGGTTCAGGAATTGTGACGGACATAACCCTACCCCCACAGCAATAGTGACGGCAGTGTGTAAACTCCAAGGGATGTGCACATGAGTAGACCTTGCAATCATGCAGAGTTGGGAGACATGTGTAGGGCAGAATGACCATATACTGGTAAATGCAGATGGCTCATGCTAGTATACCCCTGCCAGGAATAGTGACTGCTGTAGTACACATAACAATAGGTGCAGCAAACCATCATGATAAGGGTGTGCACACATATGCACTCATGGAGTGTATGCATCGTGGTCAGCATCTGCACACCGACACATTTCTTAGACACTGCATGTGAATGTACAGGACATATGTCATATATTAGGCTCATGTACTGTTAATATATGTGGTGATGTGGTCCCATGGCAGATCAAGGAGGAGTGTGTCATATCAATAAAGGTTTGTACACTCCCTTTAGCCATGGTATGGTCTGACGGTTGTAATAGTATTGGATTGGTCATACATGCATCGCTGATGTTGAGATCTGTAAACCAGACATCAGGCATTCACAAATGACATCTGTCCACATATCATCCCAGGTATGTGTCGCTGAAACACATAGGGGCTGTGAGCATTAGAGCAGACATAACTGACAAAGAAATACACAGTCAGCAATGGTTTGTACACCTGTGAGGTTTGGTGCACAGTACATGGCAGGGTACAGAACAGGTGCACACCAATACTGTGTACATGGGTGCAGTGTTTTCCAGGGGAAGGAGCATGACCTACTAACACAGCCCATGCATCACACACATGTATACTGTTGCTAGCATGGATTGGCTATAACTGCACTACATGCTGTCGAGTACCATATGTTATGCATGTTGACAGATGGGTAACGGGAGGACTGTGTGTACTATGTTTGTGCAACCTCACCTGTATGTGTGTGTGTGTGTGTGTATGTGTGTGTGTGTGTGTGTGTGTGTGTGTGTGTGTGTGTGTGTGTGTGTGTGTGTGTGTGTGTGTGTGTGTGTGTGTGTGTGTGTGTGTGTGTGTGTGTGTGTGCATGTGTGTGTGTGTGTGCATGTGTGGGTGTCCATGTATGCACATGTGTGATTGCGGGGTTGTTCATACGGCAGTACTTCCCTTTGGGATTGTGCAGTACATGGACATAGACTGGCACAAGACACCAGGAATACTTGTCTGATATGTAATCACAGGACAGCTGATAATGTAATAAGGTCTGTAGCATGGAACATGCATTGTGAGGGAAAGTAGACACCAAGTATACCATTAATATTGCAATTAGCAGAGAGGCGAACAACTACCCATGTAAGCAGCACTATAGATGCATTGGGGAATTACTAGACAACATCAGGGAGTGTATCCATATATTACTGTCGTCCACATGATAGGTTGATTGAACAGCAGATCTGACATGTACTGAGCAATACTTACACATGACACTCCAGTGTGTGACATTATAGAGTGAATGTAGTAGCCCTAACATATACTTGCCATGCTCTCTATGTCCGGACATACACAGGGTGAACACTGGATGACAGCAGTGAGGCCATGTAAAACCTACTCCACTCAAGTCAAGGAGGTAATGGAGTAACAGGTCTTATGTTGTGATCACTTATCTAGGCATTTAGAGAAATGAAGCATTAATGAGTGGTATTAATGAATGTATGTTACCAAGTGTGATGCAGGATGGGGAACTTTTGTGAATAAATGTGGGACTGTTTGTAAAATCAAGGACAGGTAGGTATTAAAGTGGAATGTGTGTGTGTGTGTGTGTGTGTGTGTGTGTGTGTGTGTGTGTGTGTGTGTGTGTGCGTGTGTGTGTGTGTGTGTGTGTGTGTGTGTGTGTGTGTGTGTGTGTGTGTGTGTGTGTGTGTGTACTGTTATGCAACACTGTACAGGTCTTAAAGTGCATTTCTTGTTTTCCCCCACAAGTGGCGAGGTGGGTCATTGTCCCTCCAGCATGCAATCTGATGTTGGTGTCCATACAGACACCGAAGATGATGATAATACTGTTGAGGCACAGGCGAGGTTGTCAGGGGCCGAAACTGCTCCATTTGACATCCCCCTCTTAGCCACCCCAACCTTGCACACAGTTACAGTGCCTATACATACCCCATCACCAGTGGCCATAGCAGAGGGACAGTTGGCGGTTGGTGGCAGTGCACAGGAGAGTGTGGCATCTATGCCTACTGTGTCTGGTCACAGCTAGCATAGCCAGATGTCTGGCAGGGCACCACATAAGCAGATGTACCGGGGTGCTTTTGGTAGGGCCGCTAGTCATCATGCCCCTGGCAGAAGTGCCACAACTGGTACCACGAGGTGCATGTTTCAGACTGTCATGGGGCACAGACACAAATGGAACTGTACACCAGACAGGGCCTGAGGCTGCAGAGGGCTACTGTCACATTTGCAAGAGACAACTTCCATGAACTGTCTAGTGCCCTCCTTGAGTATACCGAGATCATGAATAGATGGTTGGGTGAAATGGAGGGTCTCATCAACCTTGGTTTGTCCGTGCTTGAACTTGTGGTGGGAGTGCAACTACAGCCGCTTGGACATAGGCCAGAAACAACAACAGCTGGCAGTTGATGTGGAGGTGCTAGGACACCAAGGTGCTCCCGTAGTTGCAGTACCAGCCCCAACACTGCAAGGTGGGCGCTGTCCACACCACACCACAGCAGGCCATGTGCATGTGGCCCTGGTCAGTCCCAGGAGGAACCTGGTTCCAGCGGACATCTGTCATCATGAGGAGATAGTAGCACATTGAGACCTATACCTGGGCATTCCCATAAAACACCTTGCAGGCACAGTCCACGTGTCCATGGCCAGAGGCAGTGAACTGCACACCCTGCCAGATATGGTCTGCAGCTGTCCAAAAAACACCTTTTTAGAGCAACCACATGGCAGAACTGTGTGCATGCATACCCACACACTATACAAACACACCTAGTGCAACCCCATACCTACACACACCACATCACCACACCCATTTCAACTAATTTCACCCCTCATCCACACACATGGTGTCAAACGTATGGCCCACCCTAGGTCTCTGGCAACCCAACAACACACCCTGTGCATATGATGATAACTGTGCCACATTCCTGTCATCCATAGCATCAATGCAGGGACAGGCTAATATGGTTCTGATGCACACAGTGACTGTACTAGAGTGTAACAATGTACTGCAGTATAACATGTTGTCAGGAGTAATGTTTAATGCATACATGTCAGGAAGTGTATCTGTCCAGCCATGATGCATTATAGCTGTTAGTAACACTGGGTGATTGTGGTCTCCATAATGTTGTCCATTTGTGTCATAGGTGTACATGTGTCAGCAGGAGGATGGTCTGCAGTCATTTTTCACAAGGGATATGGCACCGTGGTGACACCATGGCTGTGACATATCCTGGGTAGAGTTGAACACATGTCACAGGTTTGTATAACTGTTATTGCTTGTGCCACATGGACAGGTAACACACTGGGACATGTATAATCAACAACCTGATGTAGACACATCCACATACACGCACACTCTTACTTGGCAACACTGGGATTAGACCCCTACCTACGTATGTAGTGCTACTGAAGTGTGTGGCTTTCATTGCACACACCACACAGCATTTAGGGTGAGGTGTGCTTCAGGTTACATGTTACATGCAAAACATCCCTAGACATGTACAGTATGGTAATGGAGGATGTAATGGTTGTATATGGACAATACATAGTGTCACATACCATCATATACACATTAACAGACACATTACAGTCAGACACACATTCAAGAGACCTGGGCCTATTAGTGCTAACTTGTCAATGTGTCCAATGTGTTACAGGTAGGCTGCACACAGCACATGCATAACTGGGCTGGAATGTGGTATCCGTTACCTGTATGGTTGATGGTGACAGTGGTCACCATACAGTGGTACATGGGACATATATGGGGGTACCATGGTGTAATGACAGTGTACACAGCACCCACATCCCACAGTGTATATTGTACTCACTAGAACCCATGATGACACTCTTACATACCCACCATTACACATTGCCCATGAATGCAATATAACCCATTGTATATCCCAACAGTGGTACTACAGGGATATGCATCTAATGCACATGCCACAGGCATAGTAGGTGTTGCATTGCCATGCCTCACCTATAGGCAGCAACAACACTATCCATACTACTGTGTGGCAATGCATATTGTAATAGGAGTATGTGGCCTCAGAATGCTGTACCCTACTGATATACAGACATGCACATATACACACACTTGCCAGAACTCAATGGGTATACCATGCCTATTGACCCATTTGTACAACACTGTTGTGTTGGTACTGCAAGGGTCATGTAGCCATTAGGGAGAGGAGTTCAGTAGGGTACATGTAATGTCCTATACAGCAGCAGCCACATCTTACTATGGCAATGGGTGTTGTGGTGGTTGTGAAGGCCGTTATGGTATTCCCAACTACAGGTCTACTAACACACATACACTGCTATCCTCAGTAATGCACATGTACACATGTGCCAGTACTGGGGTGCATCCCTGCAGTTGGTCATAAGTGTGTACCTGGCTGTTGTCCATGGAGAGATGGGTAGTGTTGGGGATGTGTGTACAGTGGTATCATGCCACCTGCCATGTGCCAGACACCACTGTGGTGACCCTCAGGGTAAGAGTGACATGCATCATCTAATCCTCTGATTGCCTCCTGCAAATGGCCACTGAGGTGATCCAGTTGACATGTATGCAACATGTATTACAACACATGGTTAGTGTCTGTAATGGAGACCTGTACCCAAGCATGTTCTGTTGACTCTAGTAGTGTAGTGGAGCTACCTGTGGCATGTGGAGCATACAGAGTGTTGTCTCTTATATGTGCCAGTTATACCACAGCTGGGAAGACATGTTAATGTTAGTCAAGCATAGGTTGCCTGTATGTATCCAAGCTGGATACCTGCCATCTGCACATCTGTACAGGGACTGACAGATATCAGCTTGGCAAGTAGCTATGTAGTAGTATGAATGTGTCGGCAGATAGACATTTGACAACAATATGCATGCCATTACTACATGTTGGAAGCCCTCACTGACATGTGTTGTACAGACGGTAGTCTATAGTTACTTTCCACGTGTCAGATCATTATCCAGTAGGGGATATATACTGTGACACAGCTCACACACCAGGAACATGACAGTGAGGCCTCAGAGTCCAGCTATGCCTGCAGGTGTGCTTGTTGTCAGAACTACATTTAGCACTCTAATCTTTCCTGGAAAGCACTATCAACAGTAGTAGTGCCGTGATACACTACATGCCAGTGTGAAAGCACGTAACCTGGGTTACTACCATTGTATGTATCACATTCACATGGATAACAGTTCTGTGCAGGTCTTATATACCTGTGTGTCCCAGACATGACACTCACACCCCTTGCTACTGTAATGACAGCACTTAGACGCATGTATTGTACATGGCATAGGTTCATAGGTAGGTTCATAGGTAGGTACTAGGTTATCGGCCCTAGGGCCTATACCAGCCCAGCCAAAAAGGTACCCTGGCTTTTGCCACCCAAGAAAATTATTTTCCTGTGCCATTGTCGAGCAGAGCCACAGAAATGATCCCCGGGGTGAATTTCTTATTTTCTATCCAATCATCAAGATTTTTCTTGAAGAGTACTAATGAGGAGCTTTGTTTGATATAGATAAGTAGTTTATTCCAGAGTATGGGAAGTCTCTGGGACAGGAATCTATCCCTCCGGCATGTTCTGCTTATTGTGGTGACCAGGTTTAGGTCCCTAGTGGGTGTAGCTTGGAGGGATTGGGACTTCTTTACGTGGAGCATATCCAACAGCTCTGGGTTTGACATAGCTTTGTATGTTGGGTAGAGATCACCTCTGAGTAGGTGATATGAGACAGAGTAAAGCTGGAGTTTTTTGAGATGGTCTGCGCAGTGCATCTGTTTGAGGCCAGTAATCCTCTTTGTGAGGTATTTCTGTAGCCTTTCCAGTTGTTGTAGATGTCTTGTGAGGTACATACCAAAAGGGGTGTTGTACTCTATAATGGGTCTAATGAGTGATGAGTAGAGGGGAACAATGGCCTCTTTTTTCTGGATGAGAAACCTTTTGTGATGAGGTGTGCCATGTAGAAGGATTTCCTGACTACTTTGGCGATGCAATTATCAAATGAGAGATTACTGTCCAGCTGTGTCCCAAGGTCTCTTATCACACTTTTGGTGTTAAGTATACTACCGCCTATGTTGTAGTTCATGGGTACAGAGTTTTTACCAAAGGGAATGACAATGCACTTTTTGGCATTGAGCTTGAGGCCATGACTTTGACACCAGGCATCTGTCTCAGTGAGTTTTTTTTGTAGGATGTCCACATCGTTAGTAGTTTTGATTATGGCTCCTAGTTTGCAGTCATCTGCGAACTTCATTAGCCAAAGACCTTCTGTGCTAGTTTGTACTTCAGAGAAGTAGATACCAAACAGGAGAGGACCCAGGACTGAACCCTATAGTACTCCACTTGTCACTGGTCTGAATTCGGATTTGGAGTCTGCTGCTTTCACAGTGTGGGTTCTGTCAGTGAGCCAGTTGGCAACCTATCTTGTGACATAGGGATTTATACCTAGTTTAGTGAGTTTATCTATAATTCCAGAGTGGGGGATAGTGTTGAAAGCCTTGGCAAGATCTAGATAGTCTGTGTGAACCACCTTACCCTCATCTATGGCATTGATGACTGCTTCAAAGTCTATCAGATTTAGGACACATGATCTGCCTTTTACAAACTCGAACTGGGTGGGGTCCAGAGTTTGGAGATTACCAAGCTAGTCAGGCTATTGGGGCGGTAGTTCCTGGGGTCCGTGGTGGCTCTCCCTTGCAGACTGGGATAATCATCGCTGTGCATCATTCAGCGGGCACAAAGCCTGAGGTGAGGCTATGAATGAACATGGTACTTAGGTGGGGTGCTAGTTCCTTCTGTAGTTCATGTAGAATGCAGCCTGGGATGTTGTCTGTCCCATGGATGCTAACTTATTACAGATGTCATTACCCTGCTATGTTATCAGACTGGGATGTGAGCACTGGTTCCCAGGGCTGAGCCATGCTTAGCAGGTGTCAGCATTGCTGCAATATAACAGCTAAGCAAATTTGCGCACTGTTAAGCAAAGCCTACATGGTGTAAGCGCCCATACATTTAACCATAGCTTAGCAGTGCTTAGCTTCATGCAAACCCACACAAACACGCTTAAAGCTGCTCAAAACTGCCTTAACCACTCTGTATCCGACAGCCTTTGTTCTGCCCAGCAACAGAATACACAGCCCTTGCAGGGCTTGAACCAATACCCTGTACACTATAGTCACAACAGTTAACCACTATTCCATGACAGCTGTAAAGTGAGTTGTTGTTATTCCAATATATCTGTCACTACACATATTGAATAGTATTGAACAATTGCTTTGACTTCCACAATTGTGTAGTACTTGTTATTAATATTACTGTTGCATCACATATGTTGTTATATCTAAATATGCACATATCAGATACATACAGTGAGATGCATATGGGAAGGTACCCACAACTGTGATGTTTACCCATGACAGGAATATGGATATATGCATCTACATATGTAGATATATGTCTACATGTACATACACACACACACACACACATATATATATATATATATATATATATATATATATATATATATTCATACATATGTATACACATCTGTATAGTGCATCATATATATGGCCATTTGTAGATCTCTCTGTATATATATATATATATATATATATATATATATATATATATATATATATTTATATATATTTATGGGTCTACGACACATGCTCGACTAGCATATGTCCGAATCACAAAACATCGAACACACATACATGAAAGCGCTTAGCATCAAAAAGTGCTTCCGTGTATGTGTAGTTCAAAAAATAATCTACGTTTCTGCATTGGGGCTTTGCCCCCCACTTTATTATTTTCACTCTGAGATCGTACTACAGTGGAGAAAAGGGAATTTTCCCTTACCCGCACTGTAGTCCGATCTACGAAACAGGCACACATACACGGAAATGCTTGTCGATGTTAAGCGCTTTCTTGTATGTGTGTTTGATGCTTTGTGATTCGGACATATGCTAGTCAAGCATGTGTCCGATGTGTCTGGATCCCATATATATATATATAGATATGGATTCACTTCAGAAGCTCGAATTTACAAAATCTCAAACTGCAAATAACTGAAACCAAAAGATCGTGTTTCGTAAACTCGAACTTCAGAAGAGAAACCAAAAAAATAAAAAAAGACAAACTTCAGGGGCTTTGCCCCTGCATTCTCCATGTGGGGGCTGTACACACCCCCTACTGAAATATACCAACTCCAAGATCGCTACAGTGGGGAAATGGGAAATCTCCGTCTTGCTGTATGCGAAGCAAAATGGGAGATTTCTCATTTCCTGTCAACACTGCAAAAAAAACATTACATACACAGAGCGCATAAGAATCCTTGCCTCTGTGTGCACGCAATGTATTAAGGTAAGTAAACTCTTATTTTAACACTACACATATTGATTTACTGAAATCTCGATCATATGGTCTCACCATATGAAATTCGAGATTTCAGTAATTCGATATGTGAAGTGTTCCATATATATATTATATATATATATATATATATATATATATATATATATATATATATATATATATATATATGCACATTCTATGTGTACAGATATACCTATTTATGTTGATATATATGTAGATATCTATAACTATATGTGCATACATATCTAATCAGATATACCTATTTATGCTGATATATATGTAGATATCCATAACTATATGTGCATATATATCTATATATCTGTATATGTGTAGACATATATTGCTGTGTATATGTACATATTTGAGTGCTTATATGTATATATGTACATATATATATATATATATATATATATATATATATATATATATATATATATATATATCCATATATGTATGTAGATATGTAGATGTGTATATCTATATACATATATGTTTACCATATGTCCAGTACATGGAGTGGAGTCCTACCTCAGCACCAATAGTCCCAACCTCTTAGTGCAAAGGGATGTCATGTATGTATTTCAGGTATATATGTAGACTGTTACTACTGTAACAGGGGTTGTCCTAACAGACATGTTATGTGTGGAAGGTCACATCTGCTTTTGACTTGTGTGCCACTGGGTACTGACAGACATCCCAAGGACATCATAGTACAGTACTACTGCTAGCACAGTAATGATCCTGTGGACTACCGCATAGATATGACCAATATATGTGGACAGTCTGTCACTCTGTGGTCAGTCTAGAGGTGTACACAAACCCCTTTCATGCGAGACATGTGGACCATGTCTCACAATGTGGATGTTAATAGCCATGTACATGGGTATATCATGTAAATACTGGACTACATATGCCCACACAGTTTATGCATTCACACACGCCAGTCTGCCCTGACACATAATACCTGGTGGTGCAGAGGTCACATGGCCACATACTACCCAGTAGTTAGTGACATACATCTGTACAGACTCCCACTGCTTTGTCAGAAATACACAACAGTTATGGTGGCCTAGCAGCAGTATGTCTTGCACACTGGGTAATTACACTAGGCTGCTAGGCATGTCAGAAAGCATTGTGCAAACTAAAGCAGACTGCCACAATACTGGACTATATTTTGTATGGGGGTATACACATGCACCTGCAAATATAGCAGGCTCTACATGCATGTCACAGCACAGAGTAACAGACACCTATGAGAAAGTGCATACCCACAACCAATGTGAACACAGCCACAGCCACATATGGTACACAAGCTTAATATGACACCATATGGACTGTCTGATAAACACCATTCTCATATGTGCCACTCACACACTAACCCTACATACACTGAGTCATGACACAGTGTGGTCCGATGCCTGTCTATGGTATGGGACACGTGTGTGTCTGGCCCTACAGACATGTGAGCCAATAGGGTACCATACACTGGAGTAGCATGTAACATCAGATAGAACGGGACCAAGAACAATGGTATCCACCACAGTCTGTGCACAGCCCAAGGTACGTATGTGCAATACACATACTGTCAACAATCACCATAAGTACACAGACCCTAGTACTGTACACACAACTGCAGAATGCCCAGGTTATGTCCTCAGAAATAACCCGTACTATGCATAACATGTCTAGCAGTCTGATATCTGACTGGCTTGTTATCAGGTATGATGTCAATAAATAATGGTGTACAGAAAATATGCACCTCTTACTGCATGGCATATGTACAAAGGTTGACAGACTTGTGGCTGGAGCTAGAAACACTCGACCAATATTGGCATGTTGCTGTGATAACCTCATACATTTAGCGTCGTACCAGGGTTTGTTGTGACATATGTCCTATGAGGGACATGAAGTCAGTAACTCTCATGGCTGTCACCATGGGGTTCACTACATAATCTTGAAATTCTGAAATATTGAATTTCAAAATCTCGAGACCATATAACTGAAACCCCTAAATACCGAAAGACCAGACACATGAATTTCAAAATCCCAAAGTTCGGAGATGTTGAAGTAGCGCTTCTGGTGTTGTGGTTTGTGAATGGATAGGTGGAAGGACAGATAGGTAGGTATCTATGTTTGAGTGTGTTGGTTAGGGGCTTTAGTGTGTGTGTAAGTGTGTGTTGTGACTGTGATGTGTGAGTGTGAGGGGAATGTAGGTGTGTAGTGGTGTTTGTCTGTATAGTGCGACCTTAGAGTTAGAATATTTAAGTAGGGTGTGTGTGTGTGGGGGGGTGCTTGTATGTAGTGTAGATTTGTGTGTTTGTGTTTCAGGTGAAGGTGTGTGTATGTGTATGTGCATGTGTGTAGTGTATGTTTAGTGTAGTGTTCGGGACTTCAAATTTCACACTTTTGGTCTTCTGGCCTCTTGTCTTTTGGGTATCTGGTCTCAGGATTATGAGTGTCGGTATTATGGCTTTTCGGTCTTATCTAGTGAACCCGTCACCATGTACTGACTGGAATCCCCACACTATGCTTCTGCAGTTCTCAGATAGATGTTTTGTGAGTAACACAAGAAACAAAAGGCTCCACACACTGCCCAGTCTGCAGATACCCCTACAGATAGGAGTTTCCTCAAACACATAACACTGTCATGACAGGTATTAAATCATGTAGACCAGCCATATCCACACACACCCTGTTAAACCGACATTACTCCAAATGCAGAAGAGCAACACTTACATTCTGTAGTCATGTCTGGATAATCCCCCTCCTGCCTGTTGGCCTGTTTCCACAGAGTATGCTGTTAGAGGTAAATCCCAATATCATCTGTGATGCTATTTGCCAAACACCAAATTGAGGTCCTGCTCACAGTGAATGAAAAGGCCCAACACCAACATGATGTTCCTAGATATTGGAGTGTGTTTCCATGAAATTGGCTATTGGAATGTTACCACAGCTGTTCCACATGCAATCAGCTAGAGGAGGACTGCAACTCGTGCAGAGTCCATCAGCTGATCATGAGCATCACTTACAAAACACAAGCTGCTGCCTAAGCAAAGCAGGTGTACTTCTCCACATCCACCAGAGAGGGAGTGAAAGAGACAGACAGAGACAAAGTAAGACAGGGAGGGGATGGGAGAGTAAAACCTAAGCATGTTTGTGTCACACACCTACCAGTACAGGGTTTCAAACCCCTGACTGACTATGTATTGCTATCACATGTCTTTGCAGTTATTGCATGCACCACATAGCTTACATTTTGGGGAGCTGTCCAAAGGTATATCTGATGGTGAGTGACATCTGCAACAGTGATATAATAGCAATAAGGTAGGTGTAGTACACATGCCTATCCACATGAACAGGTGTCAACGTCAACACAGCCACACTCTCTCTGGGACTCACACACGATGACACAGTTGGCAGGGTCAGGAATAGACTTCCTAACTAGCTAGTGTGCCACAGTACAGTAATGCACAGGTATCACATGCACCACAGGGGTTATCTGGATGATATATGGGCAAAGGGTATGCAAAGGTGTCTGACTTCAGACAGCATGCTTCAGTAGGCCAATGGGAGTTGTAGTGATTGTGAATGTGATTGAAAGCATCATACTCCACACACACACAGACACAGTGTGCCAATACTGACATGCATGGCTGCATTGCTTCCCAGGTGTGTAGTGTTTGACTGTGCCAGAAGGCTGTACAAGGATAGGTGAAGGGTATGCCTTGGCATCAGGCCACATGAAAATGGTCTGCAGTGTTGCTCAGAGGCTGTAGTGTCTGGATTGGCCACACAGGTGGGTATTGTATTCACCATCCAGTCACCTGAGTTACTATTGTGTGTGGTCAGTGCTGTGCAATGCTTGCCATGTATGTGTTCTATAGTCCATGATATGGATGGTGTCTGGGATGTGCACACATCCCACATGCATGTTCAGTGACATGTGGATCTGTACGTGGGGTGTCTGGCCCATGTTGTGTACACAGATTGTTAACATCAAATGTGCCAGTCCTGGCCTCATGTGGCGGGAACTGGTAATGGACACCAGGTTGACCCTGCACCAACATTGATAGCATGATACAGGTATTCCCTGGTGTCAGTGGCATCTGTCCATACAGGGCATGTGTTTAAGGCATGATATATCCTTTGTGGGTCACATTTGATAGCACCACAGTTGTTGCAGGCATCCAGTGGGGAACATAGTGAAGGCGCACTGTCTGCAATTATGTGCCTATTGTAGTTATGGGACAGGGTGCCATGTCCTCTGTAGTCCACTGCAATCACACCATGGTTACTATCTATTGGCAATATGCAGGGTACTACCAACAAAGCGGTTATTGCCTATGCAAATGTGTTTGTGTATGAGACATGGGTTTGAAAGTGTTCTCTGTTCGCCAGGCCTTGATGTCACATGTAGAGGTATGGATTGGCACCCAAGTCTCTAGGCTATTTGACATCTGTTATCCTTGTAAGGTGGACATTGTGACATATAATAGGCCCACCATATAAGAAATTTGCAAAACCCACTCCACAATGAGTCCAGTTGTTACACTCTCACAGCCACCTCCACACAGGATACAAATGACAAACACAGACACACACTTGCCATGTCTGCGATTAGAAACTCCTACCTAACTAGTTTATCACACTACAGCATTACACAGTTGTAGGACATGCCATGGAGATTACTGGAAAATTCCTTTCCCAAAGGTGTATTTCACTGGGAATGACATCAGCAGGCTTGCCAAAGAAGGGCAATGGAGGTTGTATTGACTGTGAATGGCCTCAAAAGCATTTCTCCCTACACAGACAAACACACACAGAGACTTCCACACTTGCCATGTCTGGGAAAAGAACCCCTACCAAACTAGTACATCACACTACACTGTTGCAGCATGCACCACAAAGATTACTGGACTACTCCTTCCCCAAAGGTGTATTTCACTTGGAATGACATAAGCAGGCTTGCCAAAGAAGGACAATGGAGGTTGTATAGGCTCATAGGTTGGTACTAGGCTATTGGCCCTAGGGCCTATACAAGCTTAGCCATACAATTCCCCGGATATTTCTTTCCACAATATTTAGTTCCCTGGACCCCTGTCTAGCTGATGTGATCCCTGGGGTGAATTTCCTATCTCCCATCCAATCATCAAGGTTCCTCTTGAAGAGGGCCAAGGAGGTGCTCTGCTTGACATGTATGGACAGTCTATTCCAGAATGTGGGGAGTCTCTGGGTCAGGAACTTATCCCTCCAGCATGTTTTGTTCATTGTGATGACAAGGTTTAGATCCCTGGAGCATGTAAATCTCAGGGATTGGGATTTCTTTAAGCAGAGCATGTCCAACAGGTCAGGGTTTAACATGGCCTTGTACGTTAAGTAGAGATTGCCTCTGAGTAGACGATATGCCGCAGAGTATAGCTGGAGTTGTTTTAGATGGTCAGCATAGGGGATCTGCTTTAAGCCTGTGTTTCTTTTAGTGAGGTATTTTTGTGGCCTTTCCAGCTGTTGCAGATGTCTTGTGAGGTACATACCAAACAGGGCATTGTACTCTATAATGGGTCTAATGAGGGATGAGTACAGTCGAACAATGACCTCCTTTTTTC
Source organism: Protopterus annectens (assembly GCF_019279795.1). Taxonomy (NCBI): domain Eukaryota; kingdom Metazoa; phylum Chordata; order Ceratodontiformes; family Protopteridae; genus Protopterus; species Protopterus annectens. The sequence continues at coordinate 1,198,130,010 of NC_056746.1, read as the reverse complement.
TGAAAGAAAAACCCTTAGTGATGAGGTGTGAGACATAGAAGGATTTCCTGACTGTTATGGCGATGTGGTTATCGAAGGTGAGACCACTGCCCACCTGTGTCTCTAAGTCTCTTATCACACTTTGACTGTGAATGGCCTCAAAAGCATTGCTCCCTACACAGACAAACAAACACCCACACTTGGCATGTGGGGGAATAGAACCCCTACCAGACTACTATATCACAGTACAGTATTATGCTGTTACACGACACACCACAGAGATTACGGAGTTGTGCCTTCCCCAAAAGTGTATTTCAAAATTAATGACATCAGCAGGCTTGCCAAAGAAGGGCAATGGATTTTGTATTGACTGTGAATGGTCTCAAAAGCATTGCTCCCTACACAGACCAACAAACACAAACATCCACACTTGTCATGTCTGGGAATAGAATTCCTGTCTAACTAGTTTATCACACTACAGCATTACACAGTTATAGGATGTGCCACAGAGATTACTGGGATATTTCTTCCCCAAAGGTGTATTTCACTGGGAATGACATCAGCAGGATTGCCAAAGTAGGGCATTTGAATTGTAGTGAGTGTGACTAACCTAAAAAGCATTGATTCCTACACAACCACACACATACACAGTTGCCATGTCAGGAATTAGAACTCCTACCTAACTAGTTTATCACACTACAGCATTACACAGTTATAGGATGGACCACAGAGATTACTGGGCTACTTTTCCCCCAAATGTGTATTTCAAAGTGAATGACATCAGCAGGCTTGCATAGGTACGGCATTTGAATTGTAGTGAGTGTGACTAGCCTAAAAAGGCATTAATCCCTTCACAGACAAACACACACACACACTCACAGTTGCCACATCTGAGATTAGAACTCCTACCAAACTAGTTTATCACACTACAGCATTACACAGTTACAGGATGCACCACAGGGATTACTGGGCTATCCCTTCCCCAAAGGTGTATTTCACAGTGACTGACATCAGCAGGCTTACCATAGTAGGGCTATGGGAAGAGCAATGTGTGTGCATGGGCCATAACCCATTAATCTAGAGGTAGACAAACCACACCCAGGCACACACAGGTTTATATTTTGCAGGTACGTGTATACAACTGCTAGATGAGTACTACCTTGTACAGTCATGTTGCACAGTTAGCACTAGCACCACAGAGTCTATAATGCTGAGAGATTCCAGAGGCTAATTTCTACAGTGAATGACATTTACACATCATGTGGTTGTAGCCATTTGGCTGTGTGCTGGGTGGGACAGGCCTCTTGATGGAAGGCTCTTTGTCACTGTCACTCTCTTCCACACATTATGTATGTATACTTTGGCATAGTATAGTGTGTTGTTCTTGGATATATGTGTGTATTCCAATCCAATGTGTGTGCAAAGCATGACTGGTGCATCCTGAGGAGTGTATGCACTAACATCTGCAACTGTCAGATATGTATGGTCCACTGTTGTTGCCAGACATGGGCTTCATTTCTTTAAGTGTGGGAGCATGCCCAGTATGCCCTTCTGTATTGAATGTGTGGATCCATTCCAGGTAGATTATACTCCAGTGCAGACTTTTGTGTTCTACACCTACAGCTAGCAAACTGTTTCTGCAGGATATCTGTAGATCAGTTGGCAATATGGGGTCAAACTGGGCAAGGGATAGTGGGTACTGTAGGTAATTGTGTCTGTGCTGCTTCTGCTACATGGTCCTGGTGTTAACAGAGATATTTAGACATGTGTAGTGTTATATACTGTGATGTTTTATGTCCTGAAGTACTGTCAGGTAGACATTTTTGCTCAAAGTGATGTCCTGGGGAACACAGAGTGAATGCAGTTGTGTCCAGTATTGTGGTCAAATGCCTACATATTCCTACAAACTAATGCCATTCTGGAGGGGGAGCTGCAGACACTTGCTGCTGGGTCTGTGTAACTGGTTCAGCACCTTGGTACAGTGGTGGCAGAGGATCCCATACTTGTACATCCATTGACGTGACATTATGGACTTATCTTGCTGTGGTAATACCTCACAGCTGTACAGATTCATACAGGTTACCCAGAGGCAGGGGTCACAAGTCAGAACATTATCCCTATTGTGGTTTACAGGCAGGTTTGTTGCCACCCATTTTTTCTTTGCAGCCAGGGATAGTATGTGCATACGGCTGTGTTTTGGACTTTGTACATTCCATGCTGCCAATGGTCCCACCCCACCCCCTCTATTATTCTATCCTCTTACATACATTATGCAAACATTCTCTGATACTTTCCCTATAGTTATCACCTCATCACAGCAGTGCATTGGTGTTGGTCCATAGTTCATAAAGTGGGACATGATGGACATGCTACTGTGGTTTGTCCACATGGCCTTGCATATGGGTTCTGAGGACTGTGTTATGTTGTTATTTGGGAGTCCATGACATAACATATATTGGCAGTATGGGTGAGACACAGGTCTTTGGCAGAGGACTGTAGGCCATTTGTTAGTGATGCAGGCCAGCTGTAGCAGGCTATTGCATTCTGTCAGTCCTACAGTACCAGGCTGCCATGCAGTATATTCCCCTGGGGTGACAGGGTATGTGAGCTAGATGTTCATGCCAATACTTTCTGTCAGTATTGATCAGGGGGTGTGGATGCTGGCATGGTGCTGCTTACAGCTAGGGGCACACCTACATGGGACACCTGCACTGCATGCTGCATTTTTTCGCTATTGCCATACACAGGAGGCGGTCATATTGTACCCATTCCCAACAACAGGGATAAGACCAGAGAGGTACCTGTGGGTGGTGGTTGGGTGAGCTGGGTGCATGTGTGCTATGGACACTACTTGCATCTGACTCACAGATATGCATGGAGCATTCCACTTATGCTGGCTTGTGAGGGGACATCAGCTGTTTCTCAATACATCATTCCTATGACCTTTGTGATCTGTGAGTGTTTGGCCAGATGACATCGGCTTTCCCTACTACAAGTCCAGAAAATGTGCTGCAAACCTGTATGTACAATTCCAAGGGTGTGTCCATTTCATGGTTACACATTATACACTGTCTATCTGGGGTACTTTCCCCTGTGTACTGTTTGTATATCTTGCCCAACAGTCATGCCATGTCCATCTTTCAGATGGTGACACATATTACCTCCATACATTTACAATGGCTTACTGCTAGAATGTGTTATACTGGGGAGCATTGTGTTTGTCACTGCAGTTGTGAGGACTTGGCCCTGTCATTGGCAGTACTGGGCAATGGCCACCAGGTCAAACCTCACCATGCAGACATACTGACCACTGTCACACAATATGAAATGCACACCAACCTAACACACGCATACCTGCATATTGTACAAATGATACAGTCTATCCTGCTACCTTGGCCACCTCAGGTAATCTGTGCTCCACTGGTATTATACCTACATATACATATTACTACATTTCTGCATCACATTGGGGGGGGGGCACACCAGACTGTTACTACATTTCTACATAGGATTGGGGGGCACACCTGACTATACTACATGTCTACATCAGATTGGGGGCACACCAGACTGTTACTACATTTCTACATAGGATTGGGGCACACCTGACTGTTTCTACATTTCTACATAGGATTGTGGGGGCACACCTGACTGTTTCTACATTTCTACATAGGATTGGGGGGCACACCTGACTGTTTCTGCATTCCTGCATGGGATTGGGGGGGCACACCTGATAGTTATAACGTGTCTACATTGGATGGGGGACCACACCTGACTGTTTCTACATTTCTACATAGGATTGGGGGTACACCTGACTGTTTCTACATTTCTACATAAGATTTGGGGGGCACACCTGACTGATACAGTGCGTCTTCATCAGATTGGAGGGGCACACTAGACTGTTGCTACATTTCTACATAGGACTGGGGGGGCACACCTGACTGTTTCTACATTTCTACATAGGATTGGGGGGCACACCTGACTATTTCAATATGTCTCCATCAGATTGGGGGACACACACCAGACTGTTACTACATTTCTACGTAGGATTGGGGGAGACACACCTGACACTTGTGCACATTTGCCATGACTGTACTGGTATGTCAGGTACTCCATTTCCTTCTGCATTCTAACCTATCATACTGACTAGAGTCATATAAGTGTACTACAGGTCTTAGTTTTGATTGACCTACATATCAGTGTCTGACTTCTTACCCTTCAGAACTAACATCCCACTGCCTGATCTGGTGTAGTCTGTCTGTGTAGGCCTGGGGGTTACCTATTGCAATCATTCAGAGGCCTTAGCACAGCCTTAGTTTGTGTTTGTCTACACATATCCTGCTGGCCGAGACTGTTGTTGGGTATGTGAGCCTCCCTCACTGGCATGTGTGTGTCATATGGACACACATGTGGCCCAGCACATTTCCTGCAGTGGGTTTTGTCACCATGTGTAGTACTGGCTACTTTGGTGACACCAGTGTTTGTTACAGATCTCATGCTGCCACTATAGGTGTCTACTATCTGCTGGCATCCCATTCAGCCACCCAATTCCCTTGCATGCTCACATCCATACTATAGATACAAGTAACAACACATACTACTCCATTTGGCAATTGGTACAAAGAGTGACTTACCTTGTGGTTGTGCCAGTATTGAGGATGGTGCTGGAGGGCTGCCTATGTCGGATGCACATAGTATACTCCCTATATATGGTTGAGCACAGGTAGTGTCATGTTTGGCATCCCTTTTACTGTATGTGCGAGTCAGAGAGAGGTGTCATTCCCTGGGTCCCTACTGTGTCAGTGTATGTGCTATGGTTGTCTCTTTGCCAAGGCCAGGGCATACTGGACATGCCTCTTTCTGCCTACTGGGGCAGGCTCAGGATGTTCCTCTTCCGAGTCATTCTGTGCCTGTGCAGGCCTTGGCAATGGTGGGGGGCTATGTGGCCCTGCCCCATGCTGTTCCTGCTGCAGCTGTTTCCACAGGATCATATTGTGTAGCATGGCACATATGATGACAATTTGAGTACATGTAGCTGGTGAGTACTGCAAGGCTCCACCGGATGTGTCCAGGCACCAGATCTGTGACTTGAGCATCCCAAACACATGCTCTGTTATAATTCTGGTCTGTGCATGTGCCTCATTATGGAGTTCTTGTTCGGGTGTGTGTGCGTTTCTGATGGGTGTCATCAGCCACAGCTCCAGTGCATAACCAGCATCCCCCACCTAGGTGACTGTAAGGGATGTCACCACTGGCAAATCTCTGGTACAGCTGTGTCAGATGCCAGATGTGGGAATTGTGATAGATTCCAGGGCAGCCAGCACACACATTCATTATAATGCCTTGGGCATCGAACATGACCTGGCAGTTGATGAAGGGAAGCCCTTGCTGTTGATGTAGACCCTACCCCGCTCACTGGGTGGTGATTTGATGCATATGTGCATGCAGTCTAGAGCAGCCACTACCTCAGGGTATTCTGCTATTTGGTGGAAGAGATGCATATTACTGGCCAATGCCTCACAGGTGTTGGGGAAATATACGTGCTCACCGGCATGTGCTGACATGGCATCCAGGAAATGGTGAAGTACCCTGGATGCTGATGCCTGTGAGATCCCCATGATATCCCCAGTTGGCCTTTGGAAGGTACCTGTGGCTAGTATTCTTAGGCCTACACATACCTTGGTATCCACTGGGATGCGTTCCCCTCTGTTAGTTCTGCATGTCAGGCGTGGCCGGCACAGCTCGACAATTTGCTGTAGGAGGTCCCTGTCCACCCTATAGGGCTCCACTATCTCCAGCTCGTTTAGCCCCTGGTGGGTTACCCTGGGTCTGTACACTCTTATCCATCTCCTCACCGTGGGTTGGTCAACAGCATACTCATCCTCACCACCCTCAGCTTCTTCCTGATGTTGATGTATGATAGCTACCGCAGCCCCTATCATTTTGTTGTTTTTGTTTGTTACAATTTCCCCACTTGTATACACCGGTGGTGTAGAGTATGTGGGAAAAACAGTAGGAAAGGGGTTTGCATAGTTTATAGTAGTTTACTGGGCTGGGCTGCTGCCTGTGTAATTGGCTGATTCTGATACATTTCACCTGCTAGCTATGCTAGTTCTCCTTGATTACCTTTCTGCTACTGTTTTCCCTTCCCATTGCCTTCCCGTTTAAGCCCAGGGGTGTGCCGTGCAAACACAGTGCTCAAATATCCACAGAGCTGCTATTTCCTGGTTTACTTTTTTTTCCTTTAAAACACAGTGCGCAGCATGCACGCCCACTTAGGCAATGTAAAGCATGCTAGGCAGACTCAGACACACACCCTTGCTTAGTTCTGCTAATCCAAGGGCAAACCGAGCCACAGGGCTTCAATCCGCTTACAGTATGCCTGACACCACCACCCCTATTACGTCAGCTAAATCCTAGGCTTACACCAAGCTATTCCTACTCTCACACTGTTGGGACCTGACTAGCATGTTGGGGAAAACGGATTCGATATCATTCTCCTCATTTGCATATGATTGCCTGCTAATGCATAGTTACAGGTCCCACACTGAGCCTCCCCCCTTAGCAACCACTATTCACTGGCCATGTTGTCTTCTGCCTGCCATTGAGTATAATGGCAAAATAGTGATTTTGGTTAGAATGCTTATTTCAGGTTATTTTTTTTGTCCCAATCCCATTTGCACGCTGCTGCCCTATGGTTAAACAGCCGAAATCGGCTAAAAAAATAAAAGTTATTTATTTATTTTTGTTAACTGTTTTCCATGCCAATGGCCCTATATTTGGCCATTGGCATGTTTTACTCGTTATATACACCCTTTATTTGGAGCTGTCATGGCTCCATTTTGTAGTTTGCAGAAATGTACTCGGTTACTAACCGAGTACATTTCTGCAGATTACACTAGCTCTGCACGGCCGGCTGCCAGCTTCCTGGATCACAAATTCAACTCATTTGTATGGTTTTCTCCTGCAAATGGGGTAATTTGCATACAGGAGCTGCATCCTTGCAGGAATAGTGGAGGAGGGCTCGTGCACGTCCTTGCAGCTTATTCCTGGATCGCACGGTGGACATATTTCCTCCTGGAGCTCCTGCACTGTTCCTGCACACCGTGCAGGGCTTGCTGAATCCGAGGGTTAATGTATTATGCAAGTAATAATGCCCAACAGGGTGTGTGTTATTGTGGAAATAGTGGCATCAGGCCTCTACACCCCTGGAAGCGGGTTATTTCCACAATGACACACACCCTGAAGTTATTATTGTGCTTAGAGAATGGGCTGTCTGTAAAATTGTTGTGTTTTGCTTACTTATTTTTTTTTATTACTATATTATTTTGTATATATTTTTGATGTAAAATAGTTCCTCTGCTGAAGGTTTAGAACTTTCTGTAGTATATGTTAATGGTGTTGGAGGAAGAATTTTTACATCCAAAATAAACACTTTAAAAAATATTTAGGTATGTAGTTTGTTGCCAGTCATTGGAGATAGAAGTTACTAAATAATGACATACATTTGAGTTTCAGACTTTTAATCCTTCAGAAATGTCATGCTAACACAATTAAGCAGGTTTGTAATTTCATAAGAGTAATAATTAAAATTTGTTCCTATTTTTTGAGCCTTTGTTCCCCATTTATTTTAGGCTTTATCCAGCTTTCTTCAGCTGAAAGGTCCAGAGGTAAGCAAACCTCTTCACTGCTGCTGCCGTGGTTGAGCTCACTCACACACACACACACACACACACACACACACACACACACACACACACACACACACACACACACACACACACACACACACACACACACACACACACACACACACACACACACAC
>NC_056746.1:1197809708-1197812208 GCF_019279795.1 Protopterus annectens | reverse complement strand
TTACATGTCATTTGTGAATATCAACATGGTTTATACAAGATGCTTGTGTTACAATTGTATTACAACTGGTTGTCATGTGCATATCAAACTGCTGGTACAGAAGAGTGGGTTGAAAATGTTTTTGCAAAGTGTTGTTTGAACTGCAACCACAGTATGCCCTACTGGAATAGAACAGAAATGTGCATGCACGATTGTAACTGTTTAAATGTATATATTTTAAAAGTGGAAACTGGAATACTGGAGATTAACTTCAGAAAAATAGCTGAAATTAAATTACTTTAGGGCTATGCATTAAAAGATGATACCTTTCAGTTTTCAATAAGCTAGAAACACAGAATCTATGCTCCAAAGTTTTCTGTATTGTCTTCGGAGTGAACTAATTACTAGTTTTGAAATGTGAAGGAATGTAATTGTTTTATAACTTTTAGCATCTCCCAAAGATCTGAGGTCTATGTATGTTCACGGGTAGATGCTAAATACTGCCAGATTCCAGCAGTGAGGCTTCACCTGGGATAGAGTCAGATGGCAAGAAATTATGTCATTCTGCAAGCTATCCCAGCGGTAATGTTTGAGATATTAATTTGAGAAGTCACTGAGAGACAGTACATTCCGTATTCTGTCTTGGACCTGACAACAACAGGAACCATTCACCACACATCTGCCTTGCTCTGATGAAGTAAGTTACTAGGAAATAGTATAATTCTCTTAGATATAGTCAGGAATGCAGTAAAGCTTAGTTTAGATATTTTTCTTTATTTATTTGAGTCTGTCCTGTAATGTTGTTTTAAATATTTCCTGTGATTTTGAACTCTGATGTCACTGTGATACTGGGGTATTTTCTTGTTCTTTTATTATTCATTATTAAATATATTTAAACCTTTCATTGTGACTGATCTGTCTAGAGATATTTATGTTTTGATAGTACTTCCATATTTATTTGATGACACTGTGTGGGCCACTCCTAATAGACTTGCTCTTGGTCAAACTATCATTTGTATTAATATTAATATTAATATTAATATTACCCAGTAAGATTGGATGATAAGCAGTTGGCTGGTGGCAGTAATAACTAGTTTATAGTCTGGGCAAAAAGGGGCATATCTAGAAAACCTGTGCCAGCCTTTCCCAGGTGTGTGTGTGTGTGTGTGTGTGTGTGTGTGTGTGTGTGTGTGTGTGTGTGTGTGTGTGTGTGTGTGTGTGTGTGTGTGTGTGTGCGTGTGCGTGTGCGTGTGCGTGTGTGTGTGTGTGTGTGTGTGTGTGTGTGTGTGTGTGTGTTTGTGTGTGTGTATATGTGTGTGTGTGTGTAAATCAAACCTCTAAGACTGTGTGTCAGTTATTTGGGCAGGGACACGAAGCACTGATTGGACAGAAAGGGCACTCGAGGTTTTGGCTTGGCTACTCAGCTGAGATCTCATCTCTATAGCTATGCCAATGAGGAGTCTTATTTACGATCTGGAGAAAGAGGAAGAAACCATCCCTGGACTGACGGTGTTCTCTGTGTGCTCTTAAGGGAAATTGCACTTGATGCAGAGAGCTACATTTGGAAATACTTTGTGTGTTCTTGTTATCTTCCCAGTGTGCATCCCCTACTGTTGCCAGTGGTGAGGATTGAGGCTCCTTTATTAGTGGTCCAGTGGTAGGTCAGCACAAAAGTAATTTGTAATTATTTGTCCTTTGTTTTTGACTCAACCACTGGCATCCGAGCAATTATCTGTGATTCATTTCAGATGTATAATTTCAGAAAACAAAAGGTGTGATCATAAATCAAACTAAAGCAATTTAGTTACTAATAAGTTTACTCAGTTTGTGAAAATGATATTTATCAGTAGAGACCAGTGATTTTAACAAACACAAAGTTATCATAAGTGAAAGACAGTTTGTGATAAATGCAGAAAGAGCATCTTTAATGCATGACTGCATTATCTTTCTTGTGAGAGAATATTTACCTCTGACATCGTGGCCTATAACATGGCTAAAAAGGCCCATGGACCACTATACTTAACTGATTAAAAATAATAAAGCAAGCAAACAAATAAATAAAGAAATTAAATAAACTTGGAGCCCTGCTTTCATATTCTACAGTGTCAGTCTTCTCAAGAACCTGTATAGCTATGTTCGATGATCTTGTTACATTGCTTTACTCCCAGTCCTTACAATGATGCAGAAGTAGTTAGCTAGAAGATTGCAGAAAGCAGTATTAGAGATTTTCAGCAACAGTAACCTGCTTCAGGGGCTTTGAGCATGGGGGATTCACATCCCACAATTGTCTTATCACACAGAATCACCACACTATTAAGACACTTTTCTTAAATCTAATGTTACTCTGGAGTTCAGAATCCTTTGCAGTAAGTCATTTATTTTCTATAGATTCACAGGTTTACGATAAGCCAGGGATACAGATTACCCAGTCAAGACTCTGGCTAATTTCAAGGCATGTTGTTTTTCTGGTTTACTTTTTCTTTTAATTTAATCATCTGATACTAAGGTAAGCACACTGGTC
>NC_056746.1:1197777208-1197804708 GCF_019279795.1 Protopterus annectens | reverse complement strand
GAGACCCTTTAAGATTTCAAATTAACATTTTTCCCCTTGGGTTTGTTTACTTTGTGATCTTTGGTTAAAGTAGTCATACAAGGCAGTTCTGAGAAAATGTTCTTGTTCCATAACAGGAACTCCTTGTAACTTATGTTTCTTGGTTTTAAACAGTGTATTGTCCACCAGTACCTATGGTTTGGATAAAGGTTTCCTCTCTCTATTAGTTTCTCAGATTTCATGGCTGATATTGTCATAGCTGTTTGTACATCTCTCCAGGGCTTCAACACATCAGCGTGGTATATCTGCCTGACTTTGTTATTCACCTCACTTAATTTCTCAATGATATCAAAGAGTCCCTGCTGCTTGGATAGACATTTGTTTTTGATAAGGGAAAATATGACTAATACTTGGTCTCTAGGTTTGAAAGTGCTTGTGCAAGTTAACCTACCGTAATCGAAGATGTTTGAATAAATCACTGTTGCAGTAGTCTACAGCTATATGGGAACTATCCTGCCAAGCATGTCAGAATTAAGGTCAGTCTACAAAGCCTTGGATGCCTTCTATGTCTACTGTGCATCTGTCCAAAGCATCTCAGTTCATTCTGATGTAGGAGGTAAGTACACGCATTCCAAAAATTAGCACTTTCATACCCAAATGTGGGAAGGTGAAGACTAAGTAAATAAAGTCATGTCAAACTAATGTGACAGAGACCTCAACCAGCCAGAGGGGACAGGAAAATGAAAATGGGAAAAGTGGGGGGGTGTTAGTACTTCAACAGTGACCTATTCAGACATCTACTGTTATGGTATGTTAGCTTACACAACAATACCAACTTCATCATTAGATCACTGCTGCGTATGGGAAGATTGCTAAACCTTAAGAAATAAGGGAGGAGGGACAAGTACCTAAATCTAGGATATCCTGGAGAACAGCTCTAGCAAATCTTGTTCTGGCTTTGGAAAGATAGCCAATTTTATGGGTCTATATCATATATTTGAAATTCCAAAATGTCGAACACCATATGTTTGAACTTGCACACCAAAATAAATAAACCACACACATACATTTAACAAAACACTAAACCACACATGCATTACTAACTATCCACTTACCTTAACCCTAACCCTGAGGTCTGTAACTATTGCACACATACCCTACAGATCTATACACAAACAAACTAATTAATACACACACATACAGTTAACAAAACACAACCCTACACTACACCATACATACATTACTAACTATCCACTTACCTTAACCACAGTGGAGGAAATAAATGTTGCCCTAGGTAAGATTTTGATGTCTTTGCTATTTTCACCATTCGATATTTGAATTGCACCTCTTCGGAATTTTGATATAGACCCAATTGTATAGTGTCTAGTGAAAGCACATACTGAGGATGCCTCTACAACAGATCTAGATTTTGACACTTTCCAAAAAACACCTGAAGAACTTTGACATTCTAAGAGAAAATGTTGCCATTATAACAGTAACAGAACTGAAATGTCTGAGCAGAGGTGTAGCTGACTTTACTAGTGCCTGAAGCTATTCTCTGAAGTAGTTACCCATCAAGTAGTTGGGGCTCCTGAGATTCAGGAGCCAAGCATGTCCCATTTCTGTGCCCTGCCCCAGCCCTGCTTTCTCAGATTTTAGTAAAAAAAAAAGAAAATAATCTTTTTTATTTTAAATTGTAGCATGCAGTTACTACAGTTTATACTTCTCACATAGTACCACAGTGTTCATGTTTTACTTAGAAGTCTGTAGCAAACTGCTTGCTGCAAATGCAGTAAGCAGCTGCTACAGCTTAGAACATACACGGAGAGCTATAGCATTCAGGTTTGAACACAAATGCAATACTGGTAAAAGATGGTTGTACTAAAGAGCAATTGGAATAATGGATTGGATGGCCGATCATACTTCATAACACTTTTGTCCAGGGCCCAAATTACTCTGCTGAGTTGGAGACAACAATCTAGAAATTGTTTATTTAGAAACTGGCTGACCCCTTTTCCTTACAATCAAACTACACAAAGGTTTAACAATTTTTTTTTGAAATCTTTAGTCTTGTCCACAACTGAATAGCCCAAGATAGCAATCAAAAGATGGTTTTCTTAGAAACTGGCTCTCTATTTTTCTTACCATGAAAGCAAAGATGAGGTTGATCAGACTTTCAGAAATCTTTAGTCTTGTCCAGGTAAAATCTGAGCTGTTTGTGAACATCCAAGGTATGAAGAACTCTATCTCCTATATTTTTGGGCTCAGGAAAGAACAATTTTGAAATGAATAGTTTATACTCAGTCACAGTCCAGTCTATGATTTACCTTTGACATATACATCAACATCCTGAAGGTAAACCACTCTACATCAAAAACAGAAACTTCAAGTACCAGTAGGCATGCCCTGAAGAAGATCCTTGGTGCATACAACTTTAAAACATTTTTTCAGGGGTCTGCTTCCCCTCAAATCCCCCCCCCATTTATATAAACTAACTCCAGGATTGCACAGTCTCAGAGGAAAGGGAATATTCCCCTACTTGATGATTGTCAATTAAACAGATGTTGACCAAAGTCCCTGTCAACCAAAAAAATGGAACCCATATATATCTATATATATATATATATATATATATATATATATATATATATATATATGTGTGTGTGTGTGTGTGTGTGTGTGTGTGTGTGTGTGTGTGTGTGTGTGTGTGTGTATATATATATATATATATATATATATATATATATATATATATATATATATATGGGTCTACCTGAAAACACTGACACGCAAAAACACCGATGAGTTAACCGACACCACAAAACTGAAAGTTCAAAAACAAGAAACATCACATGCCCGACAAACCACAATCCTGACAATCAACAAAATAAAACAAATACCTTTTCTGTAAAACACACATACACAACACAAGCACACCAAAAACCTTACAAACCTACACTAAACCTTACATACACAACTATCTATGCACTAACCTTAACCCAAACCCTAAGGTCCATCACTATCGCACACTCACCTAACCCGTGCCCTAACCCTAACTCACTTAACCCACCCCTAACCTTAAAGTCTGTCACTATCGCACACTTACCTTACCCGCACCCTGACCCTAACGTCCTTTACTATCACACACTTGCCTTAACATGTCGGTGTTCTCAGCGTCAGGATTTTCAATCGTTGGTCATCTCTGTTATTGATCTTCCGGTGTCTATTATCTCGTTGTCAGCGTTCGGTGTTTTCAGGTAGACCCATATATATATATATATATATATATATATATATATATATATATATATATATATATATATATGTGTGTGTGTATGTCATGTATGTGTGTGTGTGTGTGTGTGTGTGTGTGTGTGTGTGTATATATATATATATATATATATATATATATGTATCACATCACTGTGATGATGTCTCTTATCGGTAACAGTGGTCAAGGTATCCACAGGTAATTCTTTTATCAGGACATTATTTCTTTAAGCTTTGCATGCTTCTGCTTGAAATGAGGTTCCCAAATGTTATGCACCTTGAATTCTTGAGATACTTCCCCCATGCAAAGTGTGATGATGCTGATGGCATGGGGTGGTAAAGGGGAAGAACCAGGATTTTGTAGGGCTTAGTTTGCCCAACAAGTGGTTTATTTCTTGATGAAAGTTAGAAAGCTACAAGAAAGGACAGACAATGCTGATGTTGCATTCAAATCGATTTGAGAAACCATTGGATTTTCTCATCTGAAGTCTGGCAAATGGGATCATAAAGATGATTGGGTCAGGTACTCCAAAATTTGCTTATTGTAGAGCTTCTTTGATGAGCTAGGTCTAGGAACTGGTGATAGTAAAATGATATTTTAGAAAGGTATCTAAATTACTTCCTTGAAAATCTAACCTGTAAATAAGTTCTAGGCATGACTTTTTCACTTTTAACTTGAAGCCTAGGTTGTGGAACAAATTAATGGAAATATGAAGGTTTGCCTTGGGTGAAAGAAGCTGAAATGAGGCAATCTTCCAATAAGAGGACCAAAAGAAAAAGAAGTAAATTGGAAATACAATCTCAGGGCAAACAATGTTAGGTAACACTCTGTGTTTTTGAGAATAGGAAGTGAAGATAGCCATCTCTGAGGTCAAGCGCATTCAGATAAGATATAGGGAAGAAGAGGAAAAAGAATCTGCAAAGTGAGCATTTTGAATTCTGAGTCTGAAAAATGCATTCAGTGCTGAAAGACCTAAAACTGGTCTCCAGGTGCCTTTGTTCCTTGCTGGGAAGATGGAAGAGACTTCATTAATCCCTATGACAACAGATCTGCATACCTCTTCACCTCTTAGCCTAAGAAATCTGGACAAAGGCTAAAATAATGGGGATGGCAAAGGCAAGATTTCCAGCAATTTGGGAAGGTAGGCCAGAGGTGGAAGAAAAGGGATGGAGGTAAAGTTTATAGATAGTTAATAGATATTTTTTTTAATTTTGGAAGGAAAATCCCTGAGATTCATCACCTTTCTTTTTGGAATATAACTGCCATTTTTTTCATGTATTGCTGTTTAGAGGATTTCTGCTGAGAGAGCTTAAAAGATATATGAAGGAAAGGCCCAGGATTAGATGATTAGTTCATTTAGTAGTTAGGAATAGAGGATGAAATATGAGTCATTTGATCCCCTGCAATATCTCACCTCTTTCTTCTGAAGGTTTTGTTGGGCTTTAGGAGTACTCTAGGTAGTTCTAGAAATTTTTTCAGCATTCAAGAAGGAAATATATCAACTGACTTGTACTTGTTTAACTGTTAGGAAATACTATAACAATACTAAGTCATCAATATATTGAATAACAGAGTTTATTCCTATTAGAGATGTTATAGTCTTATGTCGAGCCAAGGTGCAGTTATAGATTTGGATCTCATTTTTGGTGGAGAATGAAGAGATCTATGCCATAAAGGAATGTTTTCCTACAGTGATGTTTAGTTATGGTGAGCCACTGGTTCATCTAGTTGTAAGGCTTTCAATAGTTCTCAATTATAATGTTTTCGGATAGCTACAAAGATGTCTTTGTTGAACTGTGTTGTCTTCCTGAGTAGTCTATATTGCATTTTTTATTCATCCTGGAATGGGTCCCTACCATATATGGAAGGTTGTGCTCACTGATATTATCTGACATGATTCTGGATATGATGTTAGCATCCAGTCCAGGATGTTTTTTTACCTGTAGATTTATCAGGTCTACTAGTTTCTGCTTGAATAAGAACAGTTAATCCATATAAATTGATATTTGGGTGGGAGGACTTTTCAGAATGCCTGGGCAATTACTGTTTAGCTTACCAAGGATTGTTGCTTATTTGTGTTGTTTATGTGGTAATTCATAATATATTTTTTGCTGTATACATGTTTGCACCAGCAGTAATGGATAGTGTATCTGTATGTACACATTTTGGGGGAATAAGGTATGGTCTAGCTTTTGAGTCTGTTACAGCTATTCCACCAGTCCATTTGACATGTAGTCATTACAGATTGTGTTAGAACATTATTTTTAAATTACTTTAAAAAGAACTTCTTCTACACTGAAAGATGCTTACAAATGTACACGCTACATCAATACTAGATAATTTCACTGTACTCGTTTATTTATCATTTATCCAGCTGATGCATTCTCTGTCTTGAAGAGGTTAATTAGTTGTACCATTGAATAACAAGCTTGTCCTTTGTACATTAAGCACATATTTTTAACTCATCAGTCATCCAGTATTACCTTTCACTGATGTGTTATTACTCTAACTTCTGACTGTTCTGATTAAGAAAGACTGTAAATGTTATTAATCTGTGAACTGTAACGTTAAACTGTAAATGTACTGCTATGATACAATTGGTTTCCTATTTTTGTGCTTTGCACTTGAGACATTGCTGAAAAGGAATATTGGATCAACCCACCTATCTGGTTAACAAAGAAGTAAATAAAATAAAATAAAAATAATAATAATAAATATGACTAGTGGTAGTTTTACTCATCTTTTATATGTGGTTTTAGTCTTGTTATAGTAACTGCTATTATATCTGGAGAGTAGACCAATATCCAGCTATGCTGATTAGCATTTGTACAGACACTGTAGGTATTAATATGACATCTTTTTTTGTTTGAGATGGCTTATGTCAGTATGGGCTAACTGACTTATATATACTAGTATTTAATGGAGATGATTCAATGTTTGCATGCATGTATTTGCATGGCAGTAAGCATTTTGTCTAGGATTTATTCTGCTACTGCTAGTTATCTTTTGCCAAATGTTTTGTATGAATCTAAGTCCAGTAACATAGCTAGGGCAGGCTGAGAGGGGTAACTGGCCTGGGCACTAAGTGTTGCGAGGGGGGACATGGTCAGCCATTCCAGATCTCTGTTTTATGCCATAATACATTTGTGGTCAAACCTAAATTCTGTAGTGCTCTTTGTGTAGTCTAAACTTTTTGCTATGGGTTAAAAGTAAAAAAAAGAAATCTCTCTCTCTTTTTTAGCTAAATTCTGAGCAGTGTAGTGTTCAGTGCATGCAGGGTATAAACTGTAGCAACTATTTGCTACATTTGTAGCAAGCAGTTTGCTAAAGTTTAAAAACACTATTTTTTTAACTAAACCATGATCTCAGTAGTGCAGTACTGGTCCATGTAGGCAGAGTATAAACTATAATTATTCACTACATTTTAAAGGAAGAACTTTCTTTCCCAATAAAATGTGTAGAAGGAAGATTGAGGGCAGGGTATAGAAATGGGATCTGAATGGCTGGAGAGGACGTGTCATGCATCTGGCCAGCTTGTAGTAGAAGGACTGTCCATTGTTTATTTATTTATTTTTTTTGCTCTTCAGTGGAAGACCTGTGAGGGTAGGGCACTGGTTCTTGGAACCAGCAAAGGGCACTGGTTCAGCAAGCTATGTTTATGCCTAAATCAATAGCAGAAGTGCAGAAAAGCCTGAGAGTGAGTGCATAAGCTGTAGTGTGATTATATGAGGACCAAAGGTACAATAACATATCAGAGAATGGTATGGTGCCAGATAAAGGGTAAGAGCTTAAAAGGTAGAGTAGGAGTCTTATTCTGCACTGAGTGTCAGTGAAACAATTATGGTCCCATTCTTTGGCACCCATTACAACTGAGTTTTTCTGTGTGGGGACAAACTTGTCATTAAAGAGGGTATTTTATGTTAAACTAAAGTATGTTCATACTATAACTATAAATATACCATGTGTATACAGGTGCAACTTTTATCACTGGTGCCATGAAGTACCAGGCTTTCCAGTTTCATTCCTGGATGGGGTACATCTATACAGAAACTGCATGTCCTCTGATTTTTTTCTGGCATCCCAAAGACATACTATATGTGATTTGCTGATCCTCTAATCCACCTGTAAGTAGGTATGTAGGCAGTGTATAAGCGTATGCATGCATCATGCAATGAACAGGCATCCCACCCAGGATTATTTTATCTGCCTCACACTTGGTCAATCTGACAATAGATTCCATCTTCTCTGTCAACCTGAAATGGATAAAGCAGTTTTTGAAGACTAAATATATAAAAAGAAGTTAATCTTATGAGATGAATGCAAGGCCAAAAGCTGCACCTAGTCCTCTAGTTTTACAATAACACTATAGACCTCATATGAAGTACTGCTTTAGCAAGTATTTTTTTTCTACCAGAGTTTATGCATGCTTATTCCATCTTAATTTGTCTGCTATTATTTTTACCTTTAGCTGCTACTCAGGGAAGCTGTTCCACTCATTTATCTTTCTTTCAGTGAAAAAGTTCTTTCATATTTCCTCAGACCTGCCTCTCAGATTCCTATGTTGATAACTTTTTTTTTATTTAACATTTGTTTACTGGGAAAGTCCAACTTGGAAAGAAGCTGATTTTCAGCAGAGGCCCAGGGAGAAACACTCCAGACACATGTCTTTATAACATGGGAGGAAACCGGAGAATACTCACATGAATGCAGGGAGGACATGCAGACTCTGCACAGAGGACACCCCAGCCAAGAATCTAACCAAAGAACTTCGTGTTGTGAGGTGACAATGCTACCACTGCACCACCCGTGCATTTTCCAAAATCATTTTCCTTGAAAACCCATCATTTTCTGAACTATGCTGATTTTCCTGTAGTATTAAAACAAGTAGTAAAAGTATGACTGTTTTATTTAAAACATTTCTACCATCATGGTTCTCATTAACATATGCTGTGCAGAAGTGTCAGATTATAATTCGTGGAAAATAAATTATTTGCTTATTATCAAAGAGTTAAAAATGCAAAAAAAGGAATTAACTCCTCCAAGTGATAAACATTTGCATTACTTTACAGAAACCAAATGTGAACAATCAAATGCCTGGCCCCAGGGAATAATCACTTGCTGACAATAAGCAATTATAATTCAATTAGTAAAATCTTTATTGCAAATAACTCTATGCTATAAATTGACTTATAAGCACAGTGCTAAATTTACTAGAAAGGAGTGTAGTTCTTTCTGTTGTTGGTCTTTTCCCGGTTAGGGGTCGCCACAGCAGAACTCCATTCTGCTAATGATTGGCAGTCGATTTTTATGGTGCCAAGTTGCCAGCCCAACACCCAACCTTCAGCAAAGGCACACCCATTCACGTATATCTTTTGGAGGCCACTCGACCATGGGCAGGACATGCAGACACCACACAGAAGGCACTCCAGCTGAGAATTGAACAGGAGAACCTCTTGCTGTGAGGTAACAACGCTACCGCTGTACCACTGCAGCAACCACTGGTGGAATGTAAATGAATGTTTGCAGTCCTCAGCCTAAAATTACAAATACTGGTTAAATTAGTAATGGTTCTGCTTCAGCAAACCTTTTACTTTTACATGTTGTTAGCCAGTACTGTTTTTCGTTTTTAAATATTCATAAAAGTTTTTGCTAACATAGTGTTAGTATCATTTGATATGTAAGAGAACATTCTTATCATGGAAGCAGAAACAAATGGAATAATTAAATAACTTCCCATTACTGTGCATTTATGAATATTTCTGGCTTTAAAGGTACAACTGCATCCAAAAGGGAAGCTAGCAACATGCTAGACTTTAAGGAAAACATGAATATTGATCCAGTAAGGGCTACGGAAGTGTCTAATGAAAGCTATCACCACAAATATTTGGCTACAGTGTTATAGCCGTGTCTATGTGTTGTTTTGGGTTTGAAAGGTAGAAGGATGCTTGCACTGAAATGGTAAAATAAAGTGCTGCATAACTTTCCGAACAGTAGTGTAACAATGGAAGCTGTGATTTTTAACAACTGCATTTTTAAGTGCAGTTACATTACAGCTCCTTATATCTAAAGGTTAAGAGTGAGGTCTATGAAGAATTGTTCTAAAAATTTGACAAAAATATGCAACATGATTGCTCACACCTAAAAGTTAGAGTGCAGCCTATGAAGACTTTGTGGATCTACTTCATTAGCTTGAGGACAACTGTCATTCCAGTAACTCACTATTAATTGCTCAAAATTCCATGGCCTCACCATCGGCAGCCAGATAACAAAAGACATTCCACCTCAGCACTGCATGACATGCGAGGTCCGCCTCCTCTCCGGTAATCTCTAAATATACTGCCTCCAGTGCAACACCAAAGTGTAAATACAGATCACATTTGTATATTTCAGCCACTTGCACTCAACTACATACATGAAAATTCAGTTCAGAGCATCTGAGGTGCAAGCAGCTGGAAGGCTAGTACGGAAAAGACAACTGAATTATACTGAGAATCTGGTTAATTTATAGGTCATGGAACCTCAAAAAGGTAATAGATTCTAAAATTATAACTAAGAGTCTATAAAATTGGATAAAACAGTTTTTATTGAAGGAATATACTTGAATAACCTACCAACTTTCTTTGAGTTACATTTTTGGCTTTGGCAATTTTCTCTTGAGAAATTGTGTTAAGAAGCGTGTAGATCTCAGAAGGTAGTTAAAGTATAAAATACTGGTAATATTGCATTCTGTGACATTTTACTCTTTAACAGAAGAATCATTGTCATAATTATTTGAGTAAGACAGTGTGAAAGAATTAAACATGTCCACCAAACTAATAAGGAGTGCACCATGCTGCACATAAAAACTTATAAAATGTAATGGCTTGTCCATTTTAAGAATGTGGTCTAGGTGCAGGGGAGGAGTGTTAATCTGCTAATTATTTGTTACCTAAGTTTAAACCTCTGCTAATGGGAACAGCTTTCTGTGAAACATGCTGAGCTCAACTTGTGTATCCTCCAAAGATTACTCATTTGTGATATCAAAAGGAGACCTCTTGGTCTTGCAGCAGAGTACCGGTTAACTGTCATGTATTAGTGCAAGTGTTGAGATGGGGAAGATATGAAGTGTCAGTGGACAAAGTCATGCTAACAGAAGACTGATCTAAAAAAAACAATGAGGATCAGTTGTTGAATGCATTATAGCAAGGCAAATGTTGTGGGGATTAAAAGAAAAATGGATCAGTATTTATAAAAAGAAATCAAACCCCTCACTGAAGTCGTAAAAAATAATATATTCTTGAACTAACAGCAAATACCTTTTACATTCCAAGACATGATATTTGAATCCATTTTGCACATCTTGTATTTAAATTGACAATGACAAAGATAAATGACAAAGCAGTTAATTAACAAAGAGAGACGAGTAGAAACTAAGATATACCTGATGATCATTTCTAGAATCGCTAAAGCTGTTATACAATGTCAAGAAGTATGCAAGTCAACAGCTGCATATAATGTAACTCTCTCCATGTACAACTGTATGCATTCTGCCCATAACTGCATGCAATAACCTCATTAAACAGCATAAAACTGATTACATGCAAAGTGTGTGGGACTATTCTAAATGTTCAATTATGTCAAAAGAAAAAAAAAAAGAAAAAACTCAGCCTGAATTAGTATTTAGTACATATTTCATTGTATCACCATCTGCCTAACATTTAATTCAGGAACAGTGGTCACTGGCCTATAGAGAAGTGGGGATTTCTAAGCATCATTAAAATTAACAGAGATTATCATTAACAACACTGCATTAAGAGATGAAGGCTTAAAATCTTGCATATATAAAATTTAGCCTGTGTATAACCACTTCTAATTGAACAAGTATAGCTGACTGGTGCTAATGCGTTCTTTAGTGTACAGAAACATCTTACATATGCCAGTATTGAAAATGAAAGGAATTAGTTGTCAGATAACAAATTGCAGTTTGTTAATATGTTAAAAAACAAACAGGTTGCTCAAATAAATGCTGAAAGCTAAATCAATTGCCTAAACTGATAAAGCAAGGTTGCTTTAACAAATAAGCACTCAGATCTAGACCAAGTTATATGCATAATTCCTGGGACACAAAAGAAAACATCTTGATATGTCCTCTAAAATAAACATATTATATAACATGTAGGCAGGTGATCAAGAATATAAAGATACTAACTGTATTCCATGCTGTGACTTGACTGTATAATTAGAAGTGAGTATGCTGCCCTGCTGGCCTTGCCATGCCCACCTAATATGGACATGTGTTATGGTGAAAAATAAACAACATTCTTTTGACAGCACACCTTAACAGGAAGCAATCAAAAATTACTATCACCTAAACAAATATATTCAGATTGGACCGCAAGATTCCTACAGTTTGTAAGTACATACAGCCTCTTAATACGGATTCTATGTAACCTAATGCGCTTACAACTGTTTTTACAAATTATCAGCTTGTTTAAGTAGCTTTTATACAAATGCAACAGGTTTAGTAGAGGTTTTCTTGAAAACCGGGGATACTTCGCAGTGCTATAGACCCAGGGTTAGCGATCTGTATCAGCCGTTAATACATAGAGTATAGATATTGGACTTGATCCCTTTTCATTGTTGGGGCTGAACAATAATAATTTAATTATCTTCTGTTGTTGTTGTAGTCTTCCTAATGGTGCCGTTTTTTTTTCTGGGAGCAGCACACAGGGATAGCACCTGGTAAGGGATGTAGAATTAGAGCGCTAGTTTTCAGGAGTTTAACATTTACTTCTTGCAACAGTAGAAACATGCACTAGAAATGCATACTACTACACTTCACCAATCTTATTTCATTAGCGACACCAGGCTTTAATTTAACATTACAGGCTAGGTTATATTGCAAAGTAAAGACACTAGGTGATGAGTGATTCCTAGGCTCCTAACAGTAACTTAAACAACAGTAGCTCAGTATCAGTCTTTACGGCACAGTCAGTGTCTATTTCATAAGCTTTTAACATTAACTTCATCAACAGCACAGTATCAACAGTTCTTTCCCAATTTAGCTGTGATACGGATAAATTAACACTTAGTGCTAAATGCTGTAGCTCGATACTGTGAGCGGTTACACAGTTGCAAACATATCCCTTCTCTAGTACGCTATCCGCGTATGCGGGACCATGTGCAGGCAAGACAGTTGTTGTGTCTTTCGGCTTTTCACGGTTAGGGGTCGCCACAGCGAAGCTCCGGTCCGCTAATGATTGGCAGTAGATTTTTACGTGCTGACTTGCCGGGCCTAACGCACAACCTTCAACGAAGGAACGGCCATTCACGCATGTCGCCACTCTGAAGACGCTCTAACTGAGAATTGACCGGGCAACGTCTAACTGTGAGGCGACAATGCTACCGCAGCATGTAAAGGCAAGAGTCAAGACAGTCTTCTTCTTCTACTTTCAGCTTTTTCCCGGTTAGGGGTCGCCACAGCGGATCGCCTTGTCCGCACACTGAATGGCAGTAGAGTTTTACGGTGTCGAGTTGCCAGCCCGGCGCCCAACCTTCCACAGAAGGCACACTCACATGCACACCTAGGGCCAATTTAGAGTGTCCAATCCACCTGCAGCATGTCTTTGGGATGTGGGAGGAAACCGGAGCACCCGGAGGAAACCCACGCGACCACAGGGAGGACATGCAGACTCCGCACAGAAGGCACCCCAGCCGAGGATCGAACTGGAGAACCTCTTGCTGTGAGGCGGCAATGCTAACCACTGCACCACCTTGGCCGCCCTGCAAGAGTCAAGACAGTAATGTATTCAATTCAAGTACACAGTATTTACTTTTCTAAACAGGTATTCAACATTTATAGCAATCTTAAATTATTTGTTGCAGCATATTCAGTGGAAAATTAGCATTTTACATACCACATGAAGCAACCTTCTGGGTTCGGGTCTAGGAGCGCTGGGGCATTTAAAAATGGTGCCTTATGAGGGGGGATAAGTAACTTTGCTTTCGTAGTTGGAAGGGGTGGGGAGCAGGTAGTCTCTAATTGGACCACAAGTTTGTATGTACATATAGCCTCTTAATATGGCTTCTATGTAACCTAATGTTCTTACAACTGCTTTTACAAATTACCGGCTTGTTTAAGTAGCTTTTGCTTCTATAAAAACCTTTTACACATTTTCTTTCTGGATAAATCCACAGGATAAAGTGGTCCTTCTCAGGCATAGCTAGTCTTATGTATAGGCAAACTAGGTGTCTGCCTAGTGCCACTCTGCATGGTGCACTCCTCAGATTTATAGTGCCACTCTGCATGGTGCACTCCTCAGATTTATAGTGCCACTCTGCATGGTGCACTCCTCAGATTTCTAGTTCTCCCAGTCGTCATATTGTTGTGGCTGTTTAAAACATTGATGCCTGGAGTACCTTCCCAGTGCTGCAGTCCTTTTAATTTCCAGGCTTCCTGCTCACGCCCACTTATGAAATATGCAATGGCTCATACAGCCTTAAAGATGTGTGACTTGGTGAATCACGGTCTGTATCACAGTGGATGGGACCAAGCAGAACGATATAAAGTAATACAAAAGCAATGGGAGTTTGTAATAGGTGCTAGGGTGGGGGAAGGGTCTGTGGTGCAGAGGGACTGAAAAAAAGAATGCTCTGTTTTGGTTTGTAGCAGGTATTTTTTTCTTTTGTTTTCTTTTTATCTCTAGCAGGAAACCAGATTTTTATCCCTCAACTGTTTCTGATTTTTCTGTCCATCATAAAGTAGTTTGTTTTCCAGTAAATCTCTAATAATTACAGCCAGCAAATAATGCCTGAAATTAGGGATTTATACTTCTGTTTCTTCAGAAAATGTGTGTTGATATAAAAATTACTGTTGTATTGAGATACAGTACTAGTTCAAACTTATCATTGTTTTTCAGGCTTTGTCTTAGCTTCCCTCCATTATTTTTGGCTTTGTCTCTGCTTATTGGGCAAAAAAGTTGAGAGCTATGCTTTATACTGTTTGCGATTTTGCCATATATTTTGATTGGTTCCTAGTAAAGTTTATGGTTTCTGGTTTAGAATTAAGGTTAGCTTTCACTAAATAATGACATAAATTTCGATTCAAACTTTGTATCCTTCAGAAAATATGTGCTAATACTAAACCTGTTATTCTAGCAATGTTCTGAGTATTATTCTTGCTATAAGGATTTCAAAGTTGTTAAACAAATTACTGTGTGGCCTTTGCTTATTTATAGTTATAATTACTGGGACTGTCAGTGAAAAAAAATGAATACTCTTCCTTAATTATTTGGCTTTGTAGGACTAATATGATTTTTGTGAATCAGTTTGGAGTACTTTAATGTGTGGCTACTGTTTGTTCGTAGATTCATAGGTGTTTATTAGGTTAATGGCCTAAGAGCCTTTACAATCCTAGCCATATTTACATGGCCATCAATTTGTATCACAATCAGATGTCTGATATGTATGCAGCATTATCTATAACTTCTGGGATGGATGGGTCTGACTGTGTATGAAAGTAACTGACCCTCATGTCATTTGCTCATTTTAAATACTGACTAATCTGGCTTTTCAGGACTGATACACATTTGCGTGAAATGAGATAACTTCCAATGTTAATGCTATGCATTTGTGACACACATTTGAATTACTGTGACTATTGTTATTAATGTTAATATTATTGCTGTATATGTTATCATTATACTTGTTTACAAGTGTCAGAGGTCTGAGATGTACTCAGCCAGTAAAGTGGTTGTACTTGATAAGTACAGAGACCATCTGACAATAAATGTGACTTACCCTGCTGTTGTTTGATCACTGTTAAACAACAGACACTAATACTGATGCTTGGCATAAGTAATATCCCACAATGGGCTGAATATGCTAAAATACATGTAAAACTAGTATTGCTGTAGGTTACACTTATGTATGTGGGGGTGTTAAAGTATATTCAGCAGTATTACTAACAAGATAGCCACAGATTGTTTAATTTTCCATCACAAAAATCATCATTGCACAGGATAAGTGGACATTTTTGTGGTTTAGCAAACCAGCTACTCATTGCAGCAGTAGTGGAAATAGTAGTTTTGCTATTTCACAGCACTTGGTTCTGGTTGAATTTTTGCACTTTGGTGTCTTCTATGTAGAGTTTGTATGTAGTCCCTGTCTCTTTGTGGTTTTATCCAAGCGTTGAGGTTTCTCCAATACCTCAAAGACTGGTTAACTGTCATTCTTCCAAACTGTCTAAAAGTCTCATGCTTGTGTGTGTGTTTGTGTGTATGAGTTTGTGTGTATGTGTGTGTGTGTGTGTGTGTGTGTCTGTGTGTGTGTGTTTGTGCATCTTGTGATGAAGCTGGCTTATATGGGGCAGTGCCATATGTGTGAGGAAAATCAGTGCTTCTTTTAATACACTTGGCTTGCTGGTGCTAGTGGTTCGACAGGTAGTATACTTCCTTTTGGTACTGCAAGATCAGAAAGCTCTGGCTTGTGTTCCCTCCTCATGTGACTGGATTTTTTTCCATTACAAACATTACTGTGCAGTGTTGTGGGTGGGGGCTACACTCCTGAGTTAGCTGTCCTTTGGATAAAATGTTAAACTGAGACCTCATCCGCTCTGGCTTGTGTTCCCTCCTCATGTGAATGGATTTTTTTCCATTACAAACATTACTGTGCAGTGTTGTGGGTGGGGGCTACACTCCTGAGTGGGCTGTCCTTTGGATAAAATGTTAAACTGAAACCTCATCCTCCCAAGTTCCTGGTAGTCTGAGTGGATGTAAAGGATCCTATAACACTTACTTGGAAGAGTATGGGAATTTCCACAGTGTCCTGGTTATATTTTCCCTAATCAGTATAAATACTACTTCAGATTTCCTCTGAAAAGAGGCTACTAGTCTAATATAACTAATCTGGTCCTCAAAGGTTACGTAAATACTTTCAGAGGCTTAGCGATGGCTCCTGCTCTAATCCCCACTTATTCTAAATCTGTCCCTATTCACTGCTGTGTGGGTCATGTGGATGATATGATCATTATTTCTTTAATTTTCCTTGCAGTTATACCTCGGAGATGTGCACAAAAAGTTGTTATAGCTTGTGTGATGGCTGGAGGGCACTGTAGTCATTTCCTCAAAAACCTCAGAGTAGGGTTGCCACCTTTTCACATGCCCAAAGTGGGACATTTTTGGTACAAACGTCAGATTTGGCAGGCCAAAACATACCCACGGCCAGTACAAAGGACAGAACTTCATTTATTTTGCCTAAATAAAAGCTTATTCTTGTAGCCTTTTAGTTGCTTATTCTGTTTCTTATAACATTTAGGTGTTTCAGATAAGAATAACTGTTTTATGCAACAATTACATAAAATATAAGAAATAATTTGGCTCTAAAATCTCAGGACATTTACCATTTTTACAATTTTTTTGCAGGACACAACTGCCCAAAGAGGGACTGTCCCTCGCAAAGTGGGACAGGTGGTAACCCTACCTCAGAGGTGTGCATAGAAGGTCATAATAGCTTATGCAGGGGTAATGTACCAAGTAAGGTCAACAAGTTGGACTACATTACTGAGATCATTTTTCACTTTCTTCACAGTTAAATATTAGATGCATAGACAGGTAATAGCGTTTTGGAGGTAGGTGAAAGAAGGTGTACTGTATTATATAATAGTGATGGCAACAGGTTGCAATACATTACTATTTTCTATTTATTCTTTCAGTTTTGCCTCATCTTGACATTAGAGTGGTACACAGAAGGTGGTTTGCTTTTGGGTGGTGGGGTGAAGAAGCATGCTGCATATTTGTATTATAGCAGCTACCTGAAATATATGACTGTGGCCATTTGTGCCTTCACTTTCATCCCACTTTACCTCAAAAGTGATGTACCTACATAGAAATTAGCTGTCTGTTGGTTGAAGCGGTGAGTAGACATGTCAGATATGATTTATATACAAAGCCTTGGACACCATGTATTTGTTTCTTGAAAGAAAAAAGAATCAAAGTGATTTTTTTCATTCTCTTAATTTTTGTTCAGGTAAATCAATGAATAAAAAGGTTAGAAAAATGTTCTAAAATATACCTCAGAGCACCTACATCCCTGTGGTTTCTGGAAACTTAACAGCTCTAAGGCAATCTTTGCTGGTTAGAATGTGATGGAAAGAATAAAACAGAGAAATAATAATAACAGTTATTACTTGTCAATTTTGTACAGTCAAATCATTGGATTAAAAGGTTGAAAAAATACTCTACAATGAATGTACCTCAGTGTACCAAAAAAAAAAAAAAAGCTTCTGGG
Organism: Protopterus annectens; assembly: GCF_019279795.1. Lineage (NCBI taxonomy): Eukaryota > Metazoa > Chordata > Ceratodontiformes > Protopteridae > Protopterus > Protopterus annectens. Next base: position 1,197,787,193 of record NC_056746.1, on the reverse strand, counting down.
GCCTAGATGCCCCCAGGTCCTGAGTAAAAAATCTGAATTTTTCTTCACCATTATTACAGTGCAGTGTTATCCATTCAGGGTGAGTTAGTTGAAAAATTGTTTAAAAAGCATTAAAATGCATCTCAGAACATCTATGACCCCCATGGACAGGTCCCTGGCTTAATCTGATTATTTATTCCACAGTTATAATAGCACACTTATGGTGGGTTGAAAGGATACTAGAAAAAGCAAAGTTGGAGAGTCATATTAAATCTCTCTCCTTGTTTAAACATATATCTATATATATATATATATATATATATATATATATATATATGTATATGTGTATATGGGTTCCATACACCAAACGAATTTACACTAATTTGAAATAGTGCATGGAATGCTCACTGCAGCAAAAGTGCACTTAAACGAAAGTGCACTTATGCGAAGCTCAGTACAACAAACGGGTGTTGTACTGAACTTCTGTGCAGTACTCATGGACATTAGGGTTAGGGCATGGGTCATAGTAATGGGCTATCCTCTTACCATGACCTGTGCCCTAACCCTTAGGTCCGTGACAACTGCAGTGCAGTGAAGGAGTTTTTGGTCACTATGGTGCGATAGTCACAAACATTAGGGTTAGGGCATGGGTTGGTCTCAGTGAAATGGGCGGTCATATGAACTTACGCTAAAGTTCACTTTTGTTAAAGTGAACTTTGAAGTGAGGCTTCCTATTACAAGTAAAGTAGTGAACTTTCATTCTAGTAGATATAGATATATATATATATATATATATATATATATATATATATATATATATATATATATATATAATATTGTTGTTCAGGGCATCACTGAATCAGAAGGTTGGAAATAGTTCTAACTTGTACCTTAGAGTAGAGTACGTATATCCTCATGGCTTCTGTGGGTCTAGTAGCCTGCAAACCCTGTTTTAATTTGATTATTCACTTCACAATTATTAGAGTACACACTCGGTCAGTTAGGATGTGCTGAAAGGATGCTGGAAAGAAACAAATTTGAAGAGCATGATTCAGTTTTCTTCCTTGGTCATAATTTCTGTTCAGGCTATCACTTGCTCAAAAAAGGTTTGTGGAAAAACATCCATGGAGTCTGTGGGCCATGAGCTCTCAGACCCTTGGCTTAATTCACTTATTTCCTTCACAGTTATTACAGTAATACCTGGCCCAGTTAGGGTGTGTTGAAAGTATGCAGAAAAAATTTAAAGACTAAGAGGTAGAAACAGTGGGGGATATGGTGGGGAGGTGAGCAGCGAAAGGCACCATGGAGCCCATTTACCTAGGATGTCATTTCACCTGAAGCTGGAGCTGCTCTGGCAGTGAACTAAGAGCACTGTCTGCTTAAATCTCTGGATCAGAGTAACATAGTAGGCATACATAAGTGGAAATAATCAAACCCTATACCTTAGGTACAGGAAGAAGCCCATTATATATGCAAAGCACTTGGAGACGTACTTATATAAACATTTAACCCATAAATGTCTAAGTCATTTTTTCCTTTCTCAATTACTTCCTGGCTATTTAAGCCTTCTTAATCACATAATGTGTTTTATTATCATAAGAAGAAAAAAAAAATCTTTCTCATCAACATGTAAGGTACAGCTGTTTATTGTTTGATATGACCACCGTTGTTACTTTCTTTTAGACACCATGTTAAGGACATTGTAATTTGAATTTCTATTTGTATTTTATTTTATGTACTGTAATAATTTTAATAGTTATATCTCAAATGTAAAAAATCTATGTAATCTTTCTTGGAGCTTTTCTCCCCAGGTCTCCGCTGAAAACGGGCTACTAGCCCAGTCGAACATTACCTGGTTAACAAATCAAAATAAATAAATAAAGCCTTAATCCTCTGTGCTATCTGCCAGACATACAGTAAATAAAAATACAAAAATTCTGAAATTTGTAAATTATACAGTTATGTCAAGAGTATAGCCTGAATAATATATGAAGCATATTTTCATTAAGAATATATTTATTTCCAAAAACACATAGCATAAAAGTATATACTTCCAAAAACACATACCATAAAAACAGTTAGAAATACTACAAGACTCAACCAAAAAACACTCAGCAATCTACTAATGAAAACTAACTAGACACTCCTAAAACTACTACCACTCAGTGATGCAGTACAGTACTTTAATACTACCTTCATGAAAATAATTGATAGTCTTTCACCTGTACAAACAGAGAGTAAGGAAAACAAAAACCTCATGGCTAACAACTAACTGTTTTGATCTCATGAAGCAAAAAGACACTGCATGGAACAAATAGAAACAAAATTGGACCCAACAAAATTTCTAAGCCTTTAAAACAGTATGCAACAGAATAACCAAACTAGTCAACAAATGTAAAGAATCCCACTACACTAATGTCCAGCTTCAACACAAACAGAAGCCCCCAAAATTTTGGCACTCTATAACTACCCTCCTCAACCTAGGTTCAAGCAAAGACCACTCCCCTTTACCTAATGCCCCTCCATCACAAATTGCAGAGAAATTTAACAAACACTTTATTAAATCCATAGCAGACCTTCTCACCACTAATAACTCAGGACACCCACACCTTCAGACCAACAAAAATACTTCAACACCCCACAACAGAGCGACCCCTTAACTATACCACTAACCAACAAAATAACTCCAACAATAGTTTCACCTTTAAACCTATACCCACATCTTAAATAAAAAAGATACTACTTAAGATAAAACCCTGTTCCACATCAGCAGACAACCTCCAGCCCCAATACCTGAAACTCGCTACTGACTCAGTTGCGTATCCAGTCAGCATTCTAGTAAACAGATCACTCTTAGAAGCCACAGTCCCCACAATATGGAAACCGTCACACAGAATGCCAATTCATAAATGAGGACACTCCATGGAAATATCCAATTTCCACCCAATAGCTACACTATCCCCTCTATCTAAAACCATGGAAAGGTGTATACACCATCAATTAATGAAATATCTACTCCAAAACAATCTGCTCACTCAAACTCAGCACGGCTTCAGGCCAGATCATGGAACATCCACTGCATTACTATCCTTCACTAAAACTGTTAACAAGGCCAGGACCAAGATTACCTAGTATCAGCAGTATTCCTGGACCAAAGCTTTCGACACAGTTTTGCACTTTTTACTGCTTAACCACACTATCCAGCCTAGGTTGCTCCTCCAAAACACTTCAGTGTTTCTGCAGCTACCTACACGATTGGAAGCAAGCAGTAAAATGGTGTAACCAACTCTCCCCTTCCTATAAAACCCTACAGAAGTCCCCCAAGACTCTGTTTTAGGTCCCTTACTATTTAACATATTTACCAATAATCTGCATACCTCCTCTTCCCCAGGAACATTAATGCAGTATGCAGATGACCCAGCCTTTATCTGCACCTCCTGTACTCTCCATGAACTTCTAATCAAAACCCAATCAAAACCCAACAATCATTTACAGCCATTGAATCCTGGCTCACAGAGGCCCAACTCTTTCTAAATCTCAAAAAAAAAAACTTGGTCTTTCACCTCAAAAATACCACTCTCAGCCCTGACCAATTTAATATTCTCATATATGTCATACTATAAACAAAACTGATTGGTGTTATTATTGATACTAAACTTAACTTTGACCTTCATATCCAGCAAAACTTGAAGAAGACACACAAAAACTAGGACTCCTTCACAGAAACAGACAATTCCTTACCACTCCAACCAAGATCTGGCTAAAACTTTCCTGGTCCCCTCCCTATTCTGTGGTTTCTGTATACTAACCAATCTGCAAAACTCCACCAAGATTAAATTAGCACAACGCTACAACAAAGTTGCAAAGTTTGCAACTACCTCCAACTGCAGTACACATCACTGTATACCACTAAAAGTACTAAACTGTCTGGTATTATCCCACCAGCTAGAATATACACACCTAACTACAACTCACAACCTATACTACAGATCCACTCCCTGTCCTACCTTTGTAAACCTCATCCAAGACTACAAACCAAACAGAACTCTCACATCTGAAGATAAAAACCTTCTGAAAATCTATAAACCTTCTAGAAACCCAGGAAAATCTCTATACTCATACTCTGTTGCCAAAGTATGCAACACCCTTCCACCTAACATTAGGATAACTCCTAGCCTACCTCTCTTCAAAGGCTTGCTAAAAGAGCAGCTAAAAAATCATGGCTATGCATATACCTAACTCCAGGCTAAGACACTTCCTCCCCTCCTGATACCTCTGCTTACTATACTAACCCTTTTCATCATTAACTAAACTACCAACAATAAATAGTAAACGACAGGAAACTCTGCATCTTTCTAGCCCTATCATCCTACTTACTAAACAAACTACCAATCTAAACAGCGCATGTTTTTTTCCCAATTCTAACTTGTATCATGGTATTTGTGTACAGTCTTATCAAAGATGTAGTGGCATTGTGCTATTGTAAAGTCCTGTCAAACATACTGTTTTACATACAGTCTTATCTAAAACGTAATTTAATGTTATATGGTACAGTCTTGTCAAACATTTTTGCTTGTAAGTTCTTTGTTTATTTACCTATGTATATGTAAACTATAGAGCTTTTCTCCCCAGGTCTCCTGTGAAAATGGGTCATGTGACAAAGAAGGAGTATCCTGGTTAACAAATGTCAAAAAATAAATAAAATTTACAGTAAAATATCAATGTACACATGGAAAGTGAAACTTCTGTGTATTCTGGAAACTAAGGAAGTAGGGCTGGTATACAGCATAACTGCATAGCAAAGACATCTGTAGTTCTTAAAGAATAGTACATGATGAGGCATGACCTTTTATGCAGGTTTACACCATTGTGTACACAGAGTTATGAATGAATGATATTTATCTTGTGGGCAACAGCTTGAAAAAAGTTTCACTAAAAGCCATTTATGGTGAACAACACAGCAAACATTTTTTTACATGAGGATACAATGCTCTTTACCCCCTATCTTGGTGGAGAACCCACACCCCTAACACACTCACACACACACACACACACACACACACACACACACAAACACACGCATATATACATGTATATATATATATATATATATATATATATATATATATATATATATATATATATATATATATATATATATATATATATATATATATATATATATATATATATATATATATATATATATATATATATATATATATGGGATCTTTCTGAGTCTTGAAATTCCAAAACATCAAATTTCATATGATCGAGACCATATGATCAATGTTTCGGAATATCGAAATTCTGAAACAAAAAAAAAAAAACAACAATTTAAATGTTTCTGCAGGCGGGGCAAGCCCCCCCTGCACCCCCCACACCCCCACTACTTAAATATTCCAACTCCGAGATCGCACTACAGCAAGAAAAAGGGAAATCTCCCATTCTGCGCTGTATGCAGATCTCCATTCACAATGTCAGGATTCCGAAAGTTCAATCATATGGTCTCGACCATATGAAATTTGATCTTTCAGGATTTCGGCATTGCAAAGTGTTTATATATATATATATATATATATATATATATATATATATATATATATATATATATATATATCTCAACTCCACTGTCAAATTACATTGGAAAAAGGGCAATAATTAATGTTTGGTGAAAGCAGCCATCAGCAATATCTCCTTTGCGCTGTTGTTAATCAGACAAATGTGTCAGCATCTTCTTTTATTCCATTTACACACAGTGTTCCATTCATTAAGCATACAAGCTAATATCCCTTCCTAGAACTATATGCAGGTTCATAAATAGTAGACTGCCAACATATAGCCTGGTTCATTGAGGTAACTTGTGGGATTCTAGGTGCAAATAAACAGATGGAAAATTGCTCTTTAGCTCAGTGATATCCCTTCACTACTGATATGCTGCTGAACAGCATTTATGCACTAAATAAATAAATAAGTACATGCAATGCAATACAACACAATACAATGTAATAAAAATAGCTGCTGTTGCACAGTAGCAATAACTGAATTTCTCACAGTGCAGACAGTCTTGCTTCAACAAGTCAGTGCAAAACTTAGTAGCAGACTTCCATTGCTGGGCAGATAAGGCTGTAAAAGTAGTGAGGCCAGCTGGTCTGCACAACTTGTCAGCCACATAAAGGAGTATAGTTGGTGATTTAGGCACTGCCAAGATTTCTCTGGATAGAGAAGGTTTTATGAGCAATGAGTCAAGTTGGTCTGAACAGCTTGTCAGCTACATGAAGGTGTAGTTGGTTAGTTAGCAACTGCTGTGATCTCTCTAGACAGATAAGGCTCTAAGGGCAATGACTAAGGCTGGAATGCACAGGTTTGTAGCCACATGAAAGAGCATAGCTGGTCAGTTAGCCACTGCCAAGATTTCTTTTGACAGATAATCTGCCTTCTTACAAGAGATCTCAGCCTGGTATATGGTGTAATGTTCATCCCGGGCAAGGATGTCACTCCACACATCTGCATGACACCATCAAACCAGCATTTTTCTCATAGTAAGATTAAAGCTTATGTCAAACATGACTTTTGTTTCTTAATGAGAGGATGGCTGTAATTTGGGGTGAGAATATCAAGTTCCATTAAGAATGACCCACTATGGTCATCAAGCACAGCATTAAGAGAACCAGCACCATGCTCTGAGAGCCACTGAAGAAGCAAAAATGAAAGATGTCAGGGGTGATGTAACTAGTAAAATTAAGGTCTCCCAGTGTAACACTGAGAGAACCATAGAGCAGCATCTACAGGCCAGAAGATTCAAGTCAATGATCAGACCATGTTACTAGTTCCACAACCAGGTCAGAGGCCTTTACATCTAGTAGCAAGTCTAGCGTATGAGTTTGTCTATGAGTTGCAGAGGTAATAATGGAGCAAACCCAAAGCCTTCCATAATATAACTGAATTCTTTGCTAGGGACCATGTACTCTTCATCAGCCCAGATACTGCAGTTGCTAAGTATACCTAGTCTCTGGTGACCCTAAACTGATTTGACTAGAAAATCTGTGAAGTCCTGTAGGAATGGTGCACAAAAGATAAGTTGAATATTATAGAAGTAACCTATCTGTTGCTTTGCAGCATTCATAAAAGCAGTCCATGCTTTGCATTGTGACATTCAGTACTGTGATTCATGATCCATGACTAGGAAATGCAGAACTGAACGTCACTGTACTATACATACCATTCACAGTGCTGGTATACCTCTTCACACTATGTTTATGAATACTAGGCCCATCTTTACTCACAGAATTGTGCCTGTTCAGTTCTGTGCTCATCATGCTTTCTACACTCCACTGAAACCAAAATCTGCTGATTCATTTCCAGAGCCCCTCTCAGAAACTCCATTGCACCATGATCTTCAAAGCCTGATGGCTCCCAGTTACCTAAAGAGTTGAACTACTTCCAGGGAATCTTCTTTTCAAACTACATAAACCAGGTTGCTTCCAACCTCTTGCTACTAAACTCCATAATAAAATGACCACCTACAACATCTTCAGCTTCTACCAATTGACCCCATCACTCCAGACCCCCAAACCAAACTGCAGTGTATTGACCACTACTCCATGCTTATACCCAAACATTGCCAATGCCACTAACCCCATTTAAAAGAAATCTCCTCTTTTCAGAGCATAAATCAAAAGACAATTCCATCAAAAATCTAACTGCAAGAGCTTTTCCACTGCAAAAATAACCTAACCCCTCCCTTACGTGTATCAAATCTACTTCAACCTTCTTTTCTCACCTGCTGCTTACTTACTTACTATTTACTTGTTTATTTGTCTTCTCTGTTAATAATATTTTCTCATTGTTTCATTTGACTGCTGAACTTTGTAACTTCTGTCATCACCTTGTGTTTGTGAGCTTGTTCTGTTTTATTTCTTTATTTTAATTTCTTCACCAAGGCTGTATCTGCAAAGTGTCTATTGCAATCTGTGTACTACCCTGGTAAACATAAATAAATAAATAATAAAAAGTACACAGCATACACATATGTGTGTGTGTGTGTGTGTGTGTGTGTGTGTGTGTGTGTGTGTGTGTGTGTGTGTGTGTGTGTGTGTGTGTGTAGATGCATAGCAATATGCAGACTCAAAATCTTCAAAAAGCCAAACAGTCAAGCACTGCCATGATTTCCCATACCTTGGACGTTTCCACTTTCGCATCCTGGAAAATCCCACTATGGATCCACTCAGAGGAAACAAAAGTGCCATCCTCGACAAAAATGGAGTTAAACTGGCAAATCAGCTGGATGCCCCCACCGCCACCCTGGTCTAAACTTAAGAATTTCTATCAGAATTGTGCTTACACTCAGGAAACTAAATCATAAATCACAGCACTATAACACCTGTACTGTTTAACCCAAAATTTGGACATAAACTATTAATTATCTCTAGTTGTGGCTATTAATATGAAAAAGCCAATCAAGAAATTATTTCTGTAGATCATTGACTCTACTTTGGTATGGTTTATTTGGTGAACTAGTACAGTAGGAAACAACTAATTTGTTTATTTATTTCTCTGTTTATTTATTTATGTTGTGTTCTCAAGATGTGTAGATACCTGTAGTAACTGTCAGGAATTTGAAAATGCTTTTCACCTTATGATGTGTACAAACTTAATCAGCAACTTTCAGGTATTTGAAAATATTTTCTACTACTGACTTGGGACTTGGACTTTCCTTTTGTTGTTAGGATAGAAGAGGGTGATTGACAGCCTACATCAATACTGATTGCAATACCCTCTTACATCATCTAACTCCGCTTGGGCCCAGTGGTACCATCCCCGTCTCTTAGGAGATTGTCATTCCCCCGATCCCTCCCAGTTTCCCATCCTTTATCTAGCCAGGCACAGAGTATCTAGCCCTCTTTTGCACTGACATCACAACCTAGAACCTGAAAAGAGGAGTAATCTAAACACAATAGCCTTTATTAATCACTATACACACAAAGAGGCTTGATAGTGAAGACCACAGACTGGAACACCATAGAACTAAACTCTGAGACCAGGGGCATTCTCCTGGTCACTGTGGATACCCTTGAACAATCACGTATAGATGTTTTAGCCACTTGGCCTGTGTTTAACATCATTTCTGCAGTTTGCAGTAGAGTGAAAATTGTTTCCACACTGCTGAATTCTTTACTCCACAGGCACAGTTTGTTTACACTGTTATCGAAAGGTCCCACTCCACACTGCTGTAATCCTTACACCACAGGCACAGTTTGTCTATACTGTTATCCCAGGTCCCACTCCACACTGCTGTATTCTTTCCACTACAGGCATAGTTTGTCTATGCTGTTACCCCAGGGCCCCACTCCACACTGTTGTACTCATTACACCACAGGCACAGTTTGTCTATACTGTTATCCCAGGGCCCCACTCCACACTGCTGTATTCTTTATACCACAGGCACAGTTTGTCTATACTGTTATCACAGGTCCCATTCCACACTGCTGTATTCTTTCCACTACAGGCATAGTTTGTCTATACTGTTATCCCAGGGCCACAGTCCACACTGATGTGTTCCTTATACCAAGGGCACAGTTTGCCCATACTGTTACCCCAGGGTCCCACTCCACACTGATGCATTCTTTGCACCATAGGCACAGTCTGTCTATACTGTTATCGCAAGGCACCAGTCCACACTGATGTGTTCTTTATACCACAGGCACAGTTTGTGTATACTCTTATCCCCGGGCCCCACTCCACATTGCTGTACTCTTTACACCCCGGGCACAATTTACCTACACTGTTATCCCAGGGCTCCACTCCACACTGATGTATTTTTTATACCACAGGCATAGTTTGCCTATACTGTTATCCCAGGGCCCCACTCCACACTGATGTGTTCTTTATACTAAAGGCACAGTTTGCCTATACTTTTATTCCACTGACCCAGTCCACACTGCCGTGTTCTTTACTCTGTAGGTACAGTTTGCCTATACTGTTATGCCACAGCCCCACTCCATAT
>NC_056746.1:1197752737-1197776708 GCF_019279795.1 Protopterus annectens | reverse complement strand
TATAACCTAGGCTGTTACAACATGTGAGTGATATCGGTAGTAAGCCGCCTTAAGGTATATGGCTGTACATTACCATACATTTCATCTTGGGGACATTGGTGGCCTAGTGCTTACTGTCATACAGACTGTTCTGTTTGTCAATGTGATTGTGATGTTTTTGGTTAAGCATTGTTATGTAACAGATATAGCCCATTGTGTCAACTTAAGTCTTTTCCCCCTAGGGGTTGAGTACAGAGTGTAATTAGAGGCTGCTGAACTATACATCTGCATTACTTACTGCTGATTGATTGTTATCATCTGGCCCAGTCTTTCTTTACTGTTGTACTACTTGAAGGCCTTGGCCTGGACAGCAACATATGTTATGCTTTCGGATTACTGTATAAACTTATTTGCTTGAGAGTTGCATTACTCAGTTAATATGTATTTCAAAGTCTTAACAGCTATATGACATGGCATATACAACTGTAATAGTGCACAAATAAACATTTCTTATGTATACAGACCTGTGTGTGGTATCATATTCTTTGACTTCTCTGCGAGTATATGTTTCAGGCAACAATTGCCTTTTGTATGAGTGAATCACACACTGTTCATTTGCAAAGGTGGCAACTGTAGGAATACTGGCTGTTCATAAATCAGTGCACAGCAGCAAACAGTTCAGAAAACAAAAACACTACTGTAGAATCACGAGCCTCCACTTTAATGCACATCCACTATTCAGAATGGATAAAAAAGAATCATAGATCCAGATCTTCTTCCTCTTTCGGCCTTTTCCTGGTTAGGGGTCGCCACAGCGGATCACCTTGTCCGCACATTGAATGGCAGTGGAGTTTTACGGTGTCGAGTTGCCAGCCCGGCGCCCAACCTTCCACAGAAGGCACACTCACACACACACCTAGGGCCAATTTAGAGTGTCCAATCCACCTGCAACATGTCTTTGGGATGTGGGAGGAAACCGGAGCACCCGGAGGAAACCCACGCGACCACAGGGAGGACATGCAGACTCCGCACAGAAGGCACCCCAGCCGAGGATCAAACCGGAGAACCTCTTGCTGTGAGGCGGCAATGCTAACCACTGCACCACCGTGGCCGCCCAATCATAGAGCCAGATAAAACCATAAAATACAAGTTAAGCACTTTCACCCAGGAATCCCCCAAGCTTCATCAGAACATATAATGCTTAAAATAAGTACTACTACTCATGTATATTTCCCCCAATGAAATCATCTCCTTAATATTAACTAACATAATATCAGTAATTCAAATTCTAAAACTTAAGAGTACAAAATATACATACATTTTTGAGTTAATGTTTAAAATGTATGTATAGTTTGTACTTTTAAGTTTTGGTTACTCATGTTAGAACATATTTTAAGTAAAGAGATTAAGTTAGGCAAATAATATAAAATTAATGAATGAGAGTTTTAGAATTTGAATTACTGATATTATGTTAATTAATATTAATGAGATGATTTCATTGGGGGAAATATACATGAGCAGTATAAAAAGGGTGGTTATTTTAAGCATTATATGTTCTGATGAAGCTCAGGAGATTCCTGGGTGAAAGCGCTTAACTTGTATTTTATGGTTTTATCTGGACCTATGGTTCTTTTTTATCCATTCTGAATTGTAGATGTGCATTAAAGTGGAGGTTCATGATTCTACAATACTGGCTGTTCAATATGCTGTGCACCCTTTAAATATGTATCTTCCTATACATATCTATGTCTGTGTATGTGTAGTTACATATGTATCTATATACGTATATATATATATATATATATATATATATATATATATGTATCGGCATATATGTGTGTGTGTGTATATGTATCTTTGGAATGTTTATTGCTTCCACATTGTACATTCCCTATGGTAGCTAGACTGTACTGTATGATATGTTATTGATACTATCCTGACATCATACAGGTGGGATGGATTTCTGTTAACATCTTGTGGTCATGTTGTGTAGGGTCCTGGGTATGGGACTTGCAACAGTTGGTATTGTGTTGCAGGGCAGATCTGTTTGGCTGTGTGGGAGGGGGTGATATCAATACGTACAAGAGGTATTTAGCTTGGGCCCCCTCACCCCCATTAACGGTGCCTTTGGTCATATATGTATTTATGTCCTCCTTTATATCTATAGATATATATCTATATATATATATATCTATCTATATATATATATATATATATATATATATATATATATATATATATATGTATACACATATATATATATATATATATATATATATATATATATATATATATATATACATATATATATATATATATGTAGACATATATATATATATATATATAGATGTATGCATATCTGTGTATATATTTATATATATATATATATATATATATAGTATTAGACCGACAATGGGTCGGACTCAGAGAATCAGCTTGAAGAAGACCCATTGTAGTCATGGTGTGGGAACATCGAGAATGCAGAAGACCGACCACGACCAGTTAAACCCTGTATGAGGGATGCCGACATGGGGAAGGAGCTGTGTGAGTGTCACGGTAGTGGTGAGACGTTAGGGGGGCGAGGCGAATGAGAGATGTAAGTATTGGCCGGTCTGGGGATAGGGGTGGAGTTAAGGTGGAGTTGGGGTTAGGTTAGGGATAGAGGGTGGGTTAAGCCGGGTAGCTGAGTCTGCTTGATAGGGTGGGTATGGGTGAGTTAAGGTTAGGGGCGATAGGACCATATATATATATACATATATACATATATAGATATATATATATATATATATATATCTATATCTATATATGTATATATATATATATATATATATATATATATATATATACACACACACACACATATATATATTTATACATATATGTATATTTATACATATATATATATGTATATATATATATATATATATATATATATATATATATATATATATATATATATATATATATGTAGACACACACATACATCTACATGTATAAATACATTTCCTGTACTGTTGAATGATTGTGCTGGATGATATGTTTGTGAAAATATCAGGGTTGTGTGTATCTGATATGGCTTAGTGGTAAATCACTTTTGCTATAGTGTGCAGGATCCCGGGTTTGAGCAAGGGCCATTGGATACAGAGTGATTAAGGCACTTTTAAAAAGTTGTAAGCAGGTTTGCATGGGTTTGCGTGAAGGTAAGCACTGCTAACTTCCAGTTACAGTTTCTTATACTTAACTTCTCAGTTGCTTATCCTGTGTAGGCATTGTTTACCCCCACTCAAACAAGCGTAAACCCGCTTACTGCTGCTTAAAAGTCCTTACTCCCGCTTACCCCCGCACTAATTTCTTTAAAAGAAATGAAAAAGGGTTGATAGGAAAGTGGTGAAAAAGGCGCACAAAGAGGGAAAGACAGTAGGGAAAATAGGGATGTGCAGGATGGATATAAGGAAGGTCCATAGCTGCCCATTTCTTCTACATCAACAGCTGTGCATATACACTGATATGGAGGTAGATTTGGACACTCATACCCCTGAGAGAGGGCTGAGGACAACAATAATATGTTGTGAAGCCAATTAGACCAGATTACGTGTCCAGTGGACATGTGTGTGAAATGGACAGATATGTATGGGGCGAGATTCTTTTTTTAGGAACAGATTGCCCATTTTTTTTTTTTTTTAAGGTAAAAGTGGGAAGTTGGGGAGGGATAGTAGGTATTTGGAGAAGTAGGTTGGGTAGGATAACAGACAAGACAGAAAAGACAGCATACAGCGGCGGTATATGACACATGTGGGGGGTAAACACCTTGGATGGGGAGGGGTGTTTGGAACTCGGAAGCCCATGAGCCCCCTAGTGGAAACAGTGGGACTGAGGTCCCCTCCCATGGGCAGTCACCACTGCACCTTCACGGCCCCGAAGGTGGCTGTGCTGGGGGCTGAGTAGAAGGGGCAGGCTGACCCTCTAGTTGTGCCACGTCACACTCAAGCTGACGTAACAGATCTCCAAACTCCCTGCAGAACTCGCTACGCACCAGACCCCAGATCTTGTGATGGGTGACGGTATCCTGTCTGTGCCCACTCCAGAGGGAGCGAGCCCCATCCCCTGAGCCAGTTCCACCCAAAGGTGGTGCAGTACCAGCAGATGAGGAGATCCCAGGATGGGCCCCAGACATGCTGGTGCCCGGTGCCACAGCCAGATGAGGTGGGAGAGGTGGGTCCGCTGGGACCGGCCTTCCCAAACATGCTATGGTGTTTCAATTTTAAAACATATGTGGGTTAGTAATAGTCAACAAATTCCAGGATTAGGTATAACAGCATGCATAGATCTTCCAATTAACCCAAAACACCAGATATGAAACAGTTGCCTAGCAAACAGAACACTTGCATATATGGAACCACAGTGGCCATTACTACAGCATGCAGGTACATTGAAGGCAGCATGCAACCAATGTGAGAGTATTTCAACATGGCTCATGTATAGAAACAAATTTAAATATTTATCAAACAATTGGACATATGTCCCAACAGTAGATTTAATAGTGCATATACCGATTGAGTTGTGTATTTAGTTTACTGTTGCAGATATGGTGGGGAGAGAAAAAGATGTCAATTAACAACTTGTATATCCCTGTAATTCTCATTACTTTCCTAGTCAGTGCTATGATCTGTACCTTACAGGAATTATTACACTCCCCTATGGCCTTATTTTGGAGAGTGGTATGGATGTAGACAACTGAACTGAGTTTTACCTTCAGTATACACCTCTTACCTGGTATACCTGTGGAGATATTGTTTATTAACACTACCTGACTGTTTCTATGCATATTCCCAGATTACAGGTTGATGTTATGCACATACCTGTCCATCTCTTATTGCACACACTCTGGGCATGACTTGACAACATGCAGGTGAAACAGGGACATATTTTGACTATTGCCTCATAAACCTTTGGTGAGTTGTACAATGACAGGATTGTTTTCATAGACATTTTCCAAATATTTACAGGCCTGACAGTCAGTTATATGACATTACCTGCTGCCTACATGTCAGAGATTAGCACACTGATATGCCAGGGGGGCAAGGTAACAGCCAGCAGATATGGGCCAATTAAGTGGACATTCTGGATAAAATCTGTACAGTTGAGGGGTATGATTATGCATACAGCTTACTACCACTCCCAGGATTCAAACCATGGCTGCGTCTGCTAAAAAAAAGTGTATATCACAGTTGAGTGTGCTATATAGATATTGCTTTGTATATTTTCTCTGATTTCTGTCTATAAGTCTCCCGTGGTTTTATAATCTGACCTTGTAATTACAGCACTCTTATATAGGGTTTCCTAGACAGTTTTATTATGTAGCACAGTGTGGATGACAGTGATGAGTAATACCTTATTGTTCAGAGAAACTGCAACATTAACAGTACCATACAATACTAGAGTAAACAGTACCAGTCTGGGATTTCAATCTTTTATTTCTAGGCACAGTTTTCATATCTGACAGACCTGTGGGGGGAATGTTTGTTAGCACTACCTGAATGTTGCCACACATATTACCAGATTCCACATTATTATTATTATTATTATTATTATTATGCACATACATCTCACTCTGTTACTACACACACTCTGGTCACAGCTTCACAACATGGGGGTGGAGATGGGACATACTTTGCTTATTACTCTCATAACATTTTGGTGAGTTGCTAGAGTGACAAGTTTGTTCTTATAGATATATTTCTGTCAGTTATGATGTCTGATAATCAGTTGTATGTCATTATTTGCTGCCTAAACTTCTGGGATCATCCCACTGATTTGCCAGGGGGACAGGGCGAGAGGCAGTGGATATGGGCCAATTAACTGGACATTCTGGATAAATCTGTACAGTTGTGGGATATGATTCTGCATACAGCTTACTACCACTCCCAGGAATTGAACCATGGCTGTGTGTGCTAAAAATACAACAGCTTACATCTCAGTTGAGTGTGCTATTTGGGTTATGCTGTCTGTCTTTTTACTGTTTTCTGTCTAAGACTCTCTCAGTTGTACAATATGATCTCTTGTGGTTACAACAGTCATATACAGACATTCCTACACATTTTATATATGTAGCACAGTGTGGATAACAGTGCTTAATACAACAGTACTATTACGAGATTGCAAAACTTCATTACCATATGATACCAGAGTAAACACAAGCAGTCCAGCAGTAAGACCTTTATTGTCAGGCTCTTAACCTTTTATTTACATACAACCTATATGAGACTCTTCCTGCCATATTGTGTGGTGTATTCAGTACATGCCTTACACAATACAAGTTTTATACTGGCAATTAACTTTCTACTACTTTTACATTTATTTCTTATGACAGTACATGCAAGAGTATTACTAACCTGCCCCTCGATGAAACCTCTGCAATCTACAGGCATGGGCTTCCCAGTTCACAGCCTGCTCATCTGCTGCTGTCAAATACAAATGAGGAATATTTAGCCATGCCTATCCATAATATACATGAGCTGGCACTTATTAAACAGGTAGTAGACTGATACTTACACATGGCTGGGACATCCCCCGTCTGCCTAGCCTCTTGGATCCACTGATCCAAGAGCTCCCTCTTTCTCTGCTTCAGGTCAGCATAGTGATACCTGACCTGCTCAGCAGTTCGAGGTAGGCCATTGGCACTGGTGAGGTCACAGGTGAGATGGTCCCAGGCTTCTGCTTTATATTGGGAACCCTGGTACTGGTCCTGCAGCAGTCTCTGGTCATGGTCTTTAACAAGGACTCCTGCCATGACTTTGGACTCCTGGATGCCCCAGCTCTGTGCCTGGAAGTGCACTCCTTCTCCCACACCGGTCATAGTGCCTGCAGGAGGAAGCTGCAACCAGTTATGAGATGCATTCCCACCTTTTGGGTTTAAATAGGGCTGATTTCCCGCACTTTGCTGTGATTGGGCAGTTTTGAAAATGCTAAGCTATGGGCAAACCTGCTTACCTAAGGTTGGCATTGCTTAAAGGGATATACCAATGGGCAAACTGATTTAGCTGGCCTACACATTGCTTACACCTAGTAAGCAGGGCTGTGCAATGCTTAGCGTTGCTTCATTTTTAATTTGCATACTATTTGCTGTTTGGCATTGATTTATTATTAATTTCATGTTATATATGTGTTTGGTATCCATGATTCATGTGTACGTACACTGTATGTGGTCCTTGTGTTTATTAGGGGATTTCAACACTTTATTACAATGACACCTCACATCTGGACTTAATGCAGTACTCCAGTTCACATATTTATGTTATGTAGTAGATTATACAACATAAAACTGTATATAGATTCCTTTCACATGTTAAGTTTGATTTTCCTATAGTGAGGATCTGTTTGGTGATACCTCAACCTTATGTACCACTGTGATGGCTTACTGGTTAGCTACTGTGACTATAATGTACAGGGTCTTTGGTTCAAGACCTGCAAGGGCTGTTTATTTTGTTGCTGGGCAGAACAGCAGCTGTTGGATACAGAGTGATTAATGCACTTTTAAGCAATTGTAAGTGGGTTTGCATGGGTTTGCATGAAGGTAAGCAATGTTAACTTCTGGTTAAATATGCTTGCAGAGAGCTAACTTCAATATTTCTTAACCTGTGTGTGCATTGCTTACCCCTGAGCAAGCAGGGTTAAACCCGCTTACTACTGATTAAATATGCTTAATCCCACTTACTACTGCTTAATAGTGCTTACTCCCCCTTACCCCCCACACTAATTTAGAAAGAAATGTAACATGGTTCTTGGGAAGGTGGTGGATTTGGACACTGTAAGGATTTATCATTCATTACACATTATACCTTCTATTTGTATCCCTGATTCATGTGTACATATACTGTATGGGGCACTTGTGTTTATCTAAGGATTTTACAACATTATTACAATGACACCTCACATCTGCATTTAATGCAGTACTCCATTTCACAAATATATGTTATTTAGTAGGTAATATAACAAAAAGTATTGTTCATAAAGTGATTTGACAATGAAAATACTGGAGTGAGACTCAAACCAGGAATGGCTGTTTGTGAGGTGAATGTTTTGACCACTACACTATTGCAGTATTGCTTCATGTACATGTATCTTGATATTTATCTTCTTGTACCATTTAAGCTACAGTATACATAGCTAAGCAATTAGCAAATGTGTGCACTTAAGGTTAAATTTAATCTGTTTGATAAAAAAAACAAATTGTATTATTATATTTTAAATATTGCTCTTATAAACTTGGGGGGGGTTGCTGGGGGTATGCAACCCCCTATGAGCAGTCTCGCTCATTGTAATAGCTAAACTGCAGTTCTTGACTACTGGGATGTGTATATTGTTAGAGCTCTGCTCTCAGACATGCCCCCTGCACTCGTCCATGCTCTGTGTCCATTTAGGAGCGCAAGCAGCGCGCCTTCATTGCTATGCATGGTGCACTGCCGTGCTGCTCCTAAACGGTCGCTTCCATGCAGGAATAAGCTATTTTACATTGTCAAATGGCTAGGCCTGCCACAGTGCACAGTCTGTGATCTGTGTTCTCCTATCTTGAGGATTCTGTGCACCACAGTAGATGCCTAAAGCAGTTGGTTTATTCAACTCTTCCCCCTATAGAGCACCATGTTGAGTCTGTGCTGCTGCCCACAGCTCCATCCATTGGTGAGTTTGAGATGGAAACACTCAACATGTTTTGTGGACGTGGGAGAAACCCCACAGAGACACAGGGAGAACATGCAAACTCCAGACAGGCATTGGTCGGAGGTCAGAATTGAACCTTGTGCATGGGAGGCAAAGACCTTAACCATTATGCCACCTGGTCTAGAATTAGTGCAGACTATGTACAAGGACTCAATGACTCAAGTATGAAGAGTGTTTGGTCTCATAGAGGGATTCCCAGTGGGAGTGGGTGTACACCAGGGTTCAGCTCTGAGCCAACTGCTCTTCATACTGGTGATGGACTACATTAACAAACAGGTTGGAGAGGACACATCAACAAAGTTGCTGTATGCAGACAATGTGGCATTACAGCCAGACTCTGAGCTAGAACTTCAGCAAAGGACAGGAGAATGGAATGCAAAACTGAAGGCACATTGGATGAAACTAAGCACAGCTAAGACAGTGGTAATGGCAGCAAATTGGGGAAATTAGAAGAAGCTGAGAATAGAGATGGGAGGGAAGATAGTGGAACAGGTAAACAGCTTCAAGTATCTGGTAGGGGTGGTTCAGGAGAAGGGAAGACTGAATTAAAAGGTCAAAGCTAGAATCAGAGGGGCTGCAGACAACTGGCATAGAGTGTCAGGTGTAGTCTATGACAGAAGAATGCCAAAGAAGCTAAAAAGTAAGGTGTACAAGACAGTGGTGCGACCAGTACTACTGTATGGTACAGAAATCTGGACAGTAAAGGCAGAACAGTTGAAGAAGCTAGAGGTGATGGAAATGAAGGGCCTGAGAAGGGTGGTAGGATGCACACTGTGGGACAGACGAAGAAATAAGGACATAAGAGCAGAAGCCAAAGTAGCTCCAGTTGCAGAAAATAGCAAAGAAAACAGATTACAGTGGTTTGGACACGTGCAGAAAAGCAAAAGACAATCTGGAGAGGAAGATTTGGGATAGACAGGAAGACGTCCAGTAAAGAGGTGGATGGATTGTGTGATAGAAGATCTGCGTCAGTCAGGCATTAGTGTTGAAAAAGCAGGAGTGTGGAACTGAATCTAGAGTTGGTGACAGTTATCACGATACCCCAACCCCATGTAGAAAAAATTAGAAAAAAAAGGGGCTGATGATGATGATAATGATGATTTATAATAAAAGGCATTTGTATCTGTACATCAAGTTTTCCTCCTGTCTCCCATGTATGCAGCCATACACACATGAACACTCTAATTGATTACTAATTAATTGCCGCTAAGAGGAACTGCAGCTTTTTTTCTTTTTTCAATTTCCAGCTTCCTCACAATGTCACCTCTACACCTGGCCCTGAGTTTGTACCTATACATATAGGGGCACTAAAACACTACTAGGCACAGTTTTTTTATAATTTTCTTTTCTTTCTCCATCTTTACATTTGCTTTTATACCTAGTCTATATATCTTACCACTCAACTCTGTTGTTTTACCTACTACTATCAACCTGACTACATCAGACTTGTACACAATCGAACTGTATAAAATTGTAAAAGATGCAACTTTCAAGATGCAACTCTCACCTTTGTATCTTATTCTGTAATTCTTCTTACTTATGTATTGTCTCATTCTAACTGTAGAAAATCGTAAAGATGTTTTTTATTCTATGTATCTAATTGTAATTTTCATGCTTATGTACTGTCTATGTAAATATGATTGCTGCTGTTATACTCCTTATAATTGCTTGTAATTGATTTATGGAGCTTTTCTCCCCGAGCCTCCGCTGAAAATGGACATGTATCCAGTTGGACTCTCCCAGTCAACAAATGTAAAATAAACAAAATAAAATAAATAATTATTAGTTTGAGCACCCAACTTCCTAGAAGCAACTCTTCCCATTCAAGATACTTCTGTTTACCTGTTCTACTAATATGTAGTGTCAGAAATAAATAAATTTAGCTCTGTAAAGTCAAAACCTTATGGAAGATTTCTCATTGTGTTTCCTCTATCCACATTCTCGGCAGATATTAGCTGTCCATCTCCGACCTACAGGCATAAAAGACACCCGAATATTCAGTCCCACCTGACAGCCTTATCAACTTCTAAAAATAAATAAAATACTTTGTAGTTTGATTACTAATCTTTGAAAAAACATACTTTTTGCTGTCCCCATTTTCCATCAGCACATTGAGGTGCCTGGTACCTCAGTTTCAGCTTGCCAAGTCCTGTTCACTCATGAATGATCAATTTACCACAGTCAGCTCCCAAAGTCATAATTTTATTTTGTAAAGTACAAAACAGTGCAGTATTCTCTCTTCAACCTCATCAACTATCACCTCCCACTGCAAATCCACAAATACATCCTTTCTTGCATCCAGAGCTGCAAACCAATCTTCTTTCTTGGACTGTAGATACATTTTCATGTAGACAGACATAACTGAACTGAGATGAGTAATTACAGTGGCATTCTGCAAGATATGCCTGCTTAGTACATTTTTATGAATATTTAATTTTATTGCCAGGAAATGGACATTTCTTCATATCTATGTTCCACATTTTCAGCATATTATCTTCATACTGCCATACCATGAATTGATAACATTGTCATTGTACAGTTACATCTGTCTAGGTGATTATATGCCTTTCTATGATATAAGGTTTTGGAGCTGTTTTCAAAATCTGGAATGTGATGACAGGTCAGGCATATCTTTGCCCACCCACTTTGTCCTTTACCCACCTCATGAATTGGTTGCTCTTCTCCCTTAATTAGTATCAGACTTCCACATTTCCATCCTCTTATCCACTATATCTCTATCTGGTAAAACCTCAGCTTCTCCCACTGTGGTTGATTCCATAATGGGCTTGGAGAAAAGGTGGTTTGTCTCGCTCCATTCCTGTTTCACTGAGCTCAAGCTCCTTAGGTTTAATTAATTTATTTATGAATCTATTTATTTATTGACATTTGATTACCTGGAATGTTTATCTGGGTAGGAGTCCATTTTCAGTGGAGACCCAGGGAGTAAAGCCCCAAATTATTACAAAACATTTTAAGAACAATAATTTACAGTCTTTAAAAATAGTAAAAAAAAAAAACAACTACAGTTTAAATAATTTTACCAAATTACACATAGGATGAAAACATTGGTTAAGAACAGATACTAGTTATATGACAATGATTTAATAGTTAGAGAAATTTTAGCCAGTCGCTTGTGAAATTAAAGGTAAGTTAGTATAATACAAACAGGGATTGCAATACAAAGTGAGGGAAATGTAGGCTTATGGTATATATATAGATATATATATATATAGAGAGAGAGAGAGGAAGATAGGGTGAGAAATTGAAAGAAGTAACAAAGTGAGTGAAGAAGGAGAGTAAGGAGTTGTAATATGCATTTATACACATTTAAGGATATAGTTTATCCTGGTGTTGACTAAGGATAGAGCCAACTTTTGGCTAGGAAGTATTTCAGAGCAGTTTTGAAGGATGGGAGGGAGTGTACTGACCTGATGGATGGCCTTATCAATTTGGGGCGAGTACAGACAATGTCCAGCAGAACTGATAATTTTGTGGACAGAAATGAGTTTTTGGTCACTGAATCATAATGACCAACTGGGAACACAGTTGTGTAGAATGTTATTAAGTGATGGACAAGAAGATGGATTCTGGATAATTTTATCAGAGGTAAGAAGCTGCATATCTTCTAGTTGATGGAGGAGTGATACCAGTTTAGCCTTTTTAATGCTATACAGTTGTAGTTTCTTAAAATGGTTTTTGCTGCAAATTTAGCAACTTTGTTATAGCATTGTTCGTGTTTTGATTTTTGTGATGCCTAATGGTTAGAAAGGATGGAAGTGCCATAAAGAAGTTTGGGGAGGAGATAAGTAATGGCAAGTGTAGGTTTAGTTGCATTAGTGAGAAAGATTTTGGCTCTATAAAGCACCCCTAATTTATGATGAGCTTTTCTTATGCAATTTTGCGTATGTACGCTGAATTTAAGGTTATCATCCACTACCATCCCTAATAATTTGCTATGAGAAGTAACTTTAATTGTTGTATTATAAAGAGAGCGGACTTTCATTTTTGTTACTTCATAGAAGGATTTGGGGAAAAAAGTAGCAGTTTTTTTTTTTTTTTTTTTTAGGGTTGACAATGAGCCTTGTTTCAGTTATTGTTAAAGCTTCCTGAGTAATTTTTTTGAGGCATGCCATGTTGCCAGATGTGCAAATGAGTGTGGAGTCATCTGCATACTGTTTTAGGGAGATCTGTTGTGTGGATGTCTAGAGGGTGTTAGAATTTTAAACAGGAGGGGGACTAAGGATAGAGCCGTGGTGAATGGGAGGTATGAAAAGAGGGTGGGGTGTTATTTTACTGACTGATATCTATTGTATAGGTAGCTTTTGAACCACAGAAGATGGGCTGAGAGAGAGCTCTAATGAGGACATTCATAGGTTCGTACTAGGCTAACTACCCTTCTGGGTCATTTCAAGCCTAGCCAATTACCCCATGTGAGAATCAAACCCTGCACCTTGTGTTTGTAAGGTAAACACCTTAACCATTACACCATCCTCTCAACCCTAAAAAAGGACTGCAGCATCCACCCCCTTTACAACACAGTACAGTATCAGCAATGCATCTATGTACTGTGGGAGTAGAACCCACAGCCTTCTGCATCAAAAGCAAGTACACTACCTGTTGTGCTATTAACAATGCAAAGTAGGAGTTTGCTGTGGCAAGCTGTGCTGAAGCCTACAGCATTATTGTTTGGAAATGTGTTTTCAACACTTTATTCTCTTTTTATTGTTGTATTTTTTGTACAAATTGTTGATTGTTTTTTCTTTCATTTTTCCCCAGGCCTCCGCTGAAAAAATCTCAGTCGGCCTTCCCCAGTTAACAAATATAAAATAAGTAATAAAATAAATAAAGCCTAGAAATAAGGAGTATACTAGTTTGATGTTATCTCTAGCTTTATTGACAGTATTAATATAGGTTAGAAATGCAGCATTAGTACTAGGGTAAGGACAGAATCCATGGTGTGTGTATGTGTGTGTGTGTGTGTGTGGGGGGGGATAATAGTTCTTCTTGCAGGAGATAGATTAGCAATTGTTTTTGAATACATTTTTTAAGTACTTTGGAGAGAGGATATGATTGCTATAGTTCTAAAGTTAGCAATGTCTGTTGAGTTTCCTCCTTTGTGCCGAGGGATTATGTGTGATTTTTCTAGAGACAAGGAAAGTGGGATTCCTAGACTGATCTATTTAAAAGGATCGAGACAGGGTAGGCAATGCTGTCAGCTGCTATTTTAAGGTACTTGCTTGGAAGGTCATCAGCTGACATACAACATGGTTTGAGAGTAGTTTTATATATGATGCGGATACAGGTTTAAAGGTGAAAGTGGATGTGGTGATACATGGATGCTGGGCAGGGTTAGGATTAGATGTTGGGGAATCCTTGGTTAGAGATACTATACTATTTATAAAATAAGAGTTGAATTATGTTGTTGTTTCAAGCAATGAGTTATTGGAAAGGGGGTTAAGGTTGAATTTATGGCCAGGATGCAAAATTTCTTTAATGGCTGTCCAGGGTTGTGTTTACTATTATTCTAAAAGTTATTATAGTATAGTCTTTTGTTGTTATTAATTTTGCTTTTCGGTACAATTGTAAAGCATTCTGAAGTTTTCAAGATATTCTGGTGTTTTAAAGTTTTACAATTCTTTCCATGCTTTTTGCCTATCCTACATTAGCATTATACTTTTTTGGATAGCCAGATTGCATTATTTGTTTATAGTGTCTTCCTTCTAGGAGGTGCAATCCTGTCAGAATATTCAGAAAAGTCGTACTGAATTAATTTACAGCATCATATAAGGAAAGGATTTTTAGGAAGTTCCAGTTAATAAATTATAAGGTAGTAATGAACATTTCCGGGTTAAACTTGGAAAGATTGCATTTTGTTTTCTAAACATGCTGTTTAAGTGGATGTGTGAGATGTCTGGTTGCAAAGATTGGGAGATGATCACTGAGACAGTCAGGCATTATAACAGAGAAGATGTATTTGCTAGGGTAGTATACTAGGATTCAGTCTAATAGTGAAATGGAAGTATTGCTATGGTGTGTGACACTATTAATTCTGTTCACAGTAAATGTAGCGGAGTTAGAGATTATATCCAACCAACTGACATTCACTTCACCTAGTAGTGTTTTTTCTTGTGTAACT
Source organism: Protopterus annectens (assembly GCF_019279795.1). Classification (NCBI taxonomy): domain Eukaryota; kingdom Metazoa; phylum Chordata; order Ceratodontiformes; family Protopteridae; genus Protopterus; species Protopterus annectens. Next base: position 1,197,761,875 of record NC_056746.1, on the reverse strand, counting down.
GTTATTGATATCCAATGTAGGATATCTTCCAATATAGCTGTATTGTCACCAGGAGGGATGCAGAAAGCAGTCATACATGCTTATTTATAATTGTTTAATTTCAGGAAAGTAATAAGAAGCTCTGCTGAACTGAATTTTGGTATTGGTTTGTGGTATGGGAAATGTGATAGTTGTTGGAAATATTAAAGCAATACCATCAACTTTCTTCTTTACACGGTCATTATGGATGATATTATAGCCAGGAGGTATAATTTCAGAGTTGATTATGTTGAGTTTAAACCAAGTTTCAGTTACAGTGAGAATATCAGGGTAATTTTATTTCTTATGCTTCAAACATTTATGGCAGCAAAAGTTAGATTATTGGGGTTTGGGCTTGACCATTGTAGGGTTAAAGTAATATGTGGAAGAGAATTATCTTTATGTTCATTGTGGTAGAATGAGGCAGAATTAGGGTGAATGTCTTCTAGAAGGATTTTAGCATATTGGGAGATTATTAATACTTGTTTTCGGACAGTATTTTTTTCCACTTAATTTTGTTTCGGTTTGAGTTGCAATGGAGTTAATCAGTCCATATTTGAAATCAAGATGAGGAGCATCATTAAATGGGTTTGATGTGATGTCTGGAGAGTGTAGGGAGGAAGTATGAATAGGCATTTGGGACACAGTTCGAGATATGTTGGGAGCTATTATGGAGTCATCGTAGGATGAAAGATGGCCCATTAGCAGGAGAACAATAAAGAATAAGCTGAGTAGTAGCACAAACAAGTAAAGGGATATGGAAGCTGTAGTTGGCAGGAAGTAGTGAAGTAAGAAAAAGAACTTGCAGGTTTGAAGGATATTTAGTGGTGCTAGAGTGTGTGAACTTACAAAAGGCAGGTAAGAAAAAAGTATTTTCTATGAAGGAAGAGAGTTAGGGTGTTCCAGTATCTTCACTGGAATGTAAGGAATAGATGGGGTTTAAAAGGACAGAGTATGAGAATGTAGTTAAAATAGCAAAAAGTGAGTGTATTTTTGGTAAAAATAGAAGATATACGTAGAATAGACAGGTGCAGTTAGGGAGGGGTGTGACTATGAATGAATATAGAGCTAAGTGGTGAGGGAGGAAGAAATGCAGTTTGGAATAATGTTCAAAGATTAAATAGAAGCTGTGAATTAGGTAACAAAGAAACAGGGGGTGTTTGTATGACATTAGTAAGCTTGTTTAGGAGGGTTAGTGAATAGGAGCCACAAGTGAAATGTGTACGCATAAAGTATAACAGTAGAGTAACAGGAGGTGGGTGAGAAATGGGACCAAGGTAGGGAGCATTGCAAAGATGAGCATATTGGGTTTTCACCCTCAGGTCAAACTATAACAGAGAATAATGAGTTTATAGCCAATACAAAGTGATTAGCAGAGAGGTACAAAGTAGAACAAGTGTTCTTTCATTTCCTGAATGCAGAGACCTATCAGCCAGGAAAACTAAGCAAATGTCATGTACAGTGTAAACTACTGTTCAAGAGAAAAAGACAGTGACCAACTTAATAATTGGTCCTTACGGTGCAAGGACTGCTATTTTGGAGGAGGCAATGTTAAGCCAATTTACAGCATAGATAGGCTTTTGACTAGATGAAGCTGATATGCAACAAGGTTCTTCAAATTAAATTTGCTTACAATATACAAAACAAAATTCTCAGTGAAAAGTTTAGGAGTTGTCCCTTATGTCAGAACTCCTGCAGTATTTGGGTCGGATGTTGTGACTGCAGGCTCTGAAAGGAAAGAAAAGAGAAAAACTCTACTAAAATGCCATATTAAATAAAGTTAATACTTACTATAAAAAGAGATGGATAAAGGACCACAAGGAGTCAGAGCAAGAGAATATGGGTAAAGTATAATAATAGAGATATGGTAAAAAAAAATACACACACATATATATATATATATATATATATATATATATATATATATATATATATATATATATACATATACACAATGGATATAAAAAGTGTACACACCCTGTTAAAATGCCAGGTTTTTGTGAGATAAAAAAATGACACAACAATAAATCATTTCAAAACTTTTCCCACCTTTATTGTAACCTATAGGTTAAAGGACATTATGTGTCTTACGGAAACCTGGCTAAAACCCAGTACTACTGACAATGAGATACTACCTCCAGGATACAATATTCACTGGTTAGACTGTGGTACAAGGAAAGGAGGTGGGATAGCAGTCCTTTACAAAAATACTCTAACCGTTAATAGAGACACCATTCAACCTCCCCAATTCAATAACGCGGAACACCTCATAACCAAGGTACAGATTAACCAAAACAAACACTTTGAACATCGTCTGTGCATACATTCCACCAGGCGACAACATAAATACCCTAGGAGATCTCCTTTACTGGTTATCCACTACCTATCCTCAAGAAACCATAGTTTTCGGTCATTTTAACACTGACTGACACCCCTGCTCCTCCGACCCCCCCCCTCACTCATATAAACTTATCTGGGTTCAAATAGACCATAACCTCTCCCACCAGGATAAACAAACCAACCAACAAGGAAAGTATCCTATACTGGATCCTAGTTAATAACCAACCCCAACTGTACACAGCTGGTACTCTCCCTGATGATCTCAGTGACCATTGTCTAACCTGTATCATAAAACATAAGGCAGGAAACCCCTCACCAGCCCAAATATAAAACATTTAGAAGCAGGAAAAACATTGATGCTGCTATATTCCAAAATGAATTAAAAGTAGTTGACTGGTCAAAACTAAAAAATCTAACATTAGAGGAGGCCACAGATCACTAAATTCCTAAGTATCCTTGATTCCCATGCTCCAGCACGTACAATAAAAACTAGATCAAATACAGCACCATGGCTCACAAAAGATACCAAAGCTAAAATCAAAACTAGAAACAGAGCCTGGGCCAGCTGGAGAACAACCAGAGCCCCACTTGACCATCTAAAATATCGTCAACTCAGGAATGATACAAAAAAATCTGTTTTACTGGATAAAAAAAACTTTTACCAAAATCTCCTAAAAAAACACCACAACAACCCTCAAAAGTTCTGGGCAGGCTTAAATCAACTACTTTGTCCAGGTCACTCCACCACCCCAACCCCGGCTAACTACATCCATAGTTCCCCAGACACCATAGCTAGCGCCTTTAATAACTTTTTCACTGAAACAATCCAATGCCTAGCAAATCAACTAACCCCCTCTAACTTAAACCACATGCTTAATCTACCTAATAATCACACAGAATTTAGCTTCCAAACAATATCCACTAGTTTTATCAAAACACTTCTAAAAAAAAACTAAAACCTACCACCTGGCTGCTGACCTCCTCCCTGCAGAGTACCTACAAATAGCTGTAGATGCCATTGCATATCCCATACCTATCCTCATCAACAGAACTTTATCCGAAAATGCTATCCCCTCCCTCTGGAAAATATCTCACGTCATCCCACTCCATAAAGGTGGTAGCTCCTCAGACATATCCAACTATAGACCCATTGCCATTCTTTCCCCACTAGCCAAAAAAATGGAGAAATGTGTACATAAGCAACTAATGCAATACCTTTCACAGAATAACTTACTATCCAACTCCCAGCATGGTTTCAGGCCATACCACAGCACCACCTCAGCCCTCCTTGCCTTTACTACTGCCATAAACCAAAATAGGAATGACAATAAGCTAACCTCTGCCCTCTTTCTTGACCTATCGAAAGCCTTTGACATGGTCAACCATGAATTTCTCATTTCACTAAAATCTATCTCCCGCAACAAGCCTGCTATCCAGTGGTTCCAGTCCTACCTGACTGATAGACAGCAGGCGGTACTATGGCAGGGCAAACTCTCCAGCCAGTTACCTCTCACACTTGGTGTCCCTCAAGGGTCCATACTAGGTCGACTACTCTTCTCTACTTTTATCAACAACCTCCACACTGCTATCCCTAAAGCCACCTGCATTCAATATGCATATGATTCCACTCTCATCTGCTCAGCCACCTTCCCATCCGACTTGCAAATCCTAACCCAAAATATATTTAACACTATCGAGAACTGGCTCACCAAACAACACCTACTTCTGAACCCCGATAAAACTAAACTTCTACTCTTCTCTCCCACTAGTAAATCCACCACACTTTCATTCTCTGTCACATCTAACAATGGTACCACTATTTCCCCAGATAATCACACCAAACTGCTAGGGGTTATCATGGACAATAATCTCAAATTTGACCTACAGGTCACCAAAACCATACAGACCATCAATAAGAAGCTTGGATCACTGCATAGAAACAAGACATTTTTAACCTCACTGGCTAGGACTGCAATCACCCGATCACACCTACTCTCTACTCTTTTATATGCCTCGTCTGTACTCTCAAACCTCAACAAATCCGAACTAGGTAAGATGTCCCATAGCTACAATCATATTGCCAGATTCACCACTGGCTCCACCTATAGAGCCCACCACTGCCAGAACCTTAAACAACTAGAGGGGCTAGAACTGCCAAGCTTAATTCAATTCAATCAACTCTTAATAACACACCAAATTTTGTACCACCCTGAGGATACCCCCTCACTTAAAAATATTATTAAGCCATATAGAACCTAAGATCCCTACGGTCAGACGATAAACTACTGGTCCAAACCCACAAAGCTAATAACTCTGCTGGTGAATCCCTGTTTGCCAACTTCATTGGCAAAACTTGGAATTCATTGCCAAACTATATAACCCTACAATCCTCCAAAAGTCTCTTAAAAAAAACTCAAACAGTATCTCAAAGTGAATTGGCTATGCCCATGTACCAACCCTGATTAAGTTATAAACTAAAAGCATATTCTGCAACTATCATAACTTGTAACTACATCACCAAGCTCTGCTTCCAATCTGATGTCTTACTTTTAATTGTCTGTCCATGAGAATTGTGAGTCCCTACTAGGGAACACTACTAACTCATTGTATATAATCACTTTATTTTCATAATTGTTTGCTAACTACTGTGTAATCTATGTAAGTTTGTTTATGTAGAGCTTTTCTCCCCGGGCCTCCGCTGAAAATGGACATGTATCCAGTCGGAGTATCCCGATAAACAAATGTAAAATAAACAAATAAAATAAATAGGTTTGAAAAACAAACAAATATGTTAGGGGAAAAATACAAAAAAATAAAAAAAATGTACAATAAGCTGGTTGCATTGACCATGCACACCATTAAACTAATACTTTGTTGAAGCACCTTTTGATTTAATTGCAGTATTCAGTCTTCTTGAGTAGGAGTCTATCAACATGGCACATCTTGACTTGGCAATATTTGCCCACTCTTCCTTGCAAAAGCACTCCAAATCTGTCAGATTGCGAGGACATCTCTTGCGCACAGCCCTCTTCAGGTCACCCCACAGATTTAATATTGGATTTAGGTCTGGGCTTTGGCTTGGCCATTCTACAACTTTTATTTTCTTCTGGTGAAGCCATTCTTTTGTTTATTTGGATGTATGCTTGGGGTCATTGTTGTGTTGAAAGGTGAAATTCCTCTTCATCTTCAGCTTTCTAGCAGATGCTTGAAGGTTTTCAGCCAAAATGACTGGTATTTGGAACTGTTCATAATTCCCTCCAACTTGACTAAAGCCCCAGTTCCAGCTGAAGAAAAACAACCCTAAAGCTTGATACTGCCACCACCATGCTTCACTGTGGGGATGGTGTTCTTTTGGTGATGCAAAGTTTTGCTTTTGCATCAAACGTACCTTTTGGAATTGTGGCCAAAAAGTTCAACCTTGGTCTCATCAGACCATAACAAATTTCCCACATGCTTTTGGGAGACTTGGTGTATTGTTTTGCAAATTTTAGCTGAGCCAGGATGTTTTTCTATGTAAGAAAATGCTTCCATCTTGCAACCATACCCCATAGTCCAGACATATTGAGAATATGGGAGATTGTTGCCACATGTAGTACACAACCATTTTTAGCCAGAAATTCCTGCAGCTCCTTCAGTGTTGCTATAGGTCTATTGGCAGCCCCCTGACCAGTTTTCATCTTGTCTTTACATCAATTTTGGAGGGACATCCAGTTCGCTGCATCATCACTTTTGTCCCACATTTTCTCCACTTTTTGATGACTGTCTTCACTGTGTTCCATGGTATATCTAATGCTGCGGAAATTGTTTTATACCCTTCTCCTGACTGACACCTTTCAACAATGTGATCTTTTTGATGCTTTGTAAACTCTCTGCAAACCATGGCTTTTGCTGTAGCAGGCAACTGAGTAAATGTCAGGAAAATCCTACTAGGACAGCTGAACTTTATTTGGGGTTAATCAAAGTCTCTTTAATTGATGGCAGGTGTGTAGCTAAGAAGACTGAATGGTGTAATTAAACCAAAAGGTGCTTCAACAAAGTATTAGTTTAACGGTGTGCACACTTATGCAACCAGCTTATTGTACATTTTTTATTTTTTATATTTTCTCCTAACAGATTAGTTTGTTTTTCAATTGAATTGTACAGGGTATAGGTCACATTAAAGGTGGGAAAAGTTTTGAAATGATTTATCGTGGTCTCATCTTTTTATATCACAAAATCCTGGCATTTTAACCGGGGTGTGTACACTTTTTATATCCCCTGTATACATATATATATATATATATATATATATATATATATATATATATATATACACACACACACACATATATATATGTATATATATATATATATATATATATATATATATATATATATATATATATATATTTTTTTTTTTTTACTATGTTTGGAGCTTAACTCCCTGGGCCTCTACTGAAAATGGACATGTATCCAGCTAGACTAGCCCAGTCAACAAATGTAAAATAAATAAAATAAAAATAAATATAAAATATATATATATATATATATATATATATATATATATATATATATACACACACACACACACACACACACACACACACTCATATATATATATATATATATATATATATATATATATATATATATATATCATATGGATCTACCTGAAAAGATCGACAAGCTAAAAGCATGACAACGAGATCACCAACATGAAAATCTGGACAACCTGAATACCCAACTGTAAATCCCAACACCAAAAACACCGACAGCTGAAACATCGCCAAATGCTCACAGAGTGCAATGTAGACAAACGTAATACAAATTACATCCAGCATAGTACAGCAAAGTAATGTCCAGCCATCTAAACCAGCACATCAAATACAGCGGAAGTAGATTAAAGCCACAGATAGCAGCATATCCTAGAAACTCTGCAGGCAATGGTAATTACATTTTCAAAAGTTTAGCAATGTTCCTCACAAACTCCACGGCGGTATACTTCCCTCTGCTGTGTAGTACAGTCTGCAACTGCTGATGTCTATTGATCAGTTTCCTTTTCTTCGGGGAGGGTACGCAGCCTGCTGACATCCGAATACTTAGCTCATCCACCTGGTCTTGTTCACGCACTAATGTATGCAGCAGATACTGCCGGTTGGTTCCCCTGCCTCCTGGGAGACATTTAAGCCACCTATGCCACGCCTCCACTGTGTTTTGTGTCCATGGCAAACACAACTCATTCAGGTCATAAACATTCCAAAAGGGAATTGGAAAGAGTGGCAGGAATCTCATTGTAGTACCAGTCCTTGTATGAAAATGTCTCTGCCTACTATGTACATACCAGTCAGAGAAGTATTTTATGAGGTCTGTACCCTGTGAGGGAAACATTGCCTATAAGCTGGTGAATGTGGCCTGTACTTCATCTTCCTTTAGGCAAGCCAATGCCACTAGTGATTTCACGGCTAACTGAAAGTCCTGTGAAGTATTGTACAGTGATGCAAGCCCTAATGATTGCACCTTACGCCAAATATTTTGGCCAAAGTGAAACATGCAGCCCTTTGACCATGCATCCGGGATGTTCAACTTTGTACTTTTGAGTGTTGAAATTTTGAAGTCACACAACATGAACCTCAGTTGCACGGATAACCCATTATGTGCTAGGAGGTAGAAAATTCTATGCCACATGTAATTGTAGGCTTTGAGTGACTTCCTTGACATCAGGGCATATAATAGATTTACTATGTGTGCTGGTCTTTATCAGTGCATGGATACTGTATAACTTTCTGATGATTACACCCTTTGTAAAGAATGTAGCATCCATGAGCCAAATTCTAGCCCGGCTCAAATCATGCAGGTTATCTACCGTGGTGAACACCACAACAGTGGTGTCAGTAGCAGGGTCTGACATTGTTTTGTGTATAAACGTACCTGACTTCACAGGGAACTTTGCAAAGTCAATTGCTAATAGTGCCACATCAGCCCCAGCAGTGATTCTGCATTTTAACCATCTAATGCGGTTCACCTGTTGCAAGAGGGCTCATCTATGGGGAACACAGTGTATTGCATCCAGGGATGTTGATGCTAGTGTGTCCTCCACTATCAAACAAGGTGTGTCTACTTAGGCTTGCCCTGGTCTTGAGGTCACTACACACCACGTATCTTTGCAGATCACCAATATCAGTGGCATGGTTGTGCGCTACCGACTTTAATAATATATCACCGTCCGGCATTACTGTTGTAACAGCTCTGCCTCTACACACGTCAAGGAATTTATATTTACATGCCCAGTACTGCTTGTTGTGCCTTGTTCTTTCATGCTGATACAGGTATGAATCTATAACTAATATGTCCTTCCCTTTTTGTGATTTCACCATTTTGTATGTGTGTCCTAACTGTGCTGGGGGTATTGTGTCATTTTCCACCATTCTTTCTTCGGTGTATAGCATGGTACCTTTCGGGTGGGGTGTGCTTTTTAAACGGTTTGCATTGTTTCCATTGGCGGATGCATTAACTAGTGCTTAGCACTTGCTGTGATGTTGATTGATGTGTACCGTAGTTACTACTCAAGTGGTATTGTTTCTGTAATGTATCTTTAGGTGGTTTCGGCCATGTTAGGTTACATGTTGGGATTCTGCTTTGTTGGGCATTTACACTTCTGGGTATTTCGACTTTCGTTCTTTTCATGTCGGTGATCTTGTTGTCGTGCATGTAGCTTGTCGATCTTTTCAGGTAGATCCATATAAATATATATATATATATATATATTGATTTACTTTTCATAATCAAAATTACATTTCAGTG